>NC_020492.1:19000577-19119132 GCF_000184155.1 Fragaria vesca subsp. vesca | reverse complement strand
GGGAGAGAGAGATTTAAATCTGTTCGAAAGATTATATACTAAATTTACACTGACAATAACGGACACCTATTTATAACTTGTACTAATCATTTTCCACCGATGCAAGGGACAAACACATAGCTCTAACCCATAAACAGAACAACAGACGTTCTTTACATCTTTACAATGAAACACATGAACTTATAATTTTTTTTTTCCTATAAGCTGAAGTCAGGTTCTAAAAAGGCATCTAAAGCCTGGTTCAAGCCTTTCTAAGATGTTCAAAACCATGTTCAACTACTAAAAACTAACAGATAGAAACCAATAATAATAAATGAAATAAAGTTAACATTACAAGAAAGCATTTAGAAAAGGACTACCTGATGGTTTACGATATTAGCAGATAGCCTCTGAATTTCCCGTTCTTCATGATCAGCAAACAATTTTGCTTTTATTGCAGCAGCAGCAAGGCCAGCTTCCGCAGCAGCTTTAACCTTTTCTGCAGGTACTGGGGTTGCCACTGCCTCATTTGTACCCCAAGAACCTTGTCCTGCTGAGTTCTCTTCTGAAGGTTGATCAAATAAATGGAAGTGAGTAAGGGAAAACAGAGAGAATAAATATGAAAAGAACATGAAAACTCCAAGGCCTACCCTTTTGCTGAACTGAATTTGCAGTAATTCCATGATTGCCACCTTGACCATGCCTGCTCTCCAAGTTCATCCTACATAGATAGAAAATAAATATTAGTTCTGCAAATTAGACAAAGATTGCAATATCAATGAAGCACGAAGATCAATTTCAATGAATTTGAGTGCATTAATTATAGTAGTAGTACTAGAGAACCCCTCTTTTACCGGTCATATTAGGAATTTAGCACAGGTTCAACAGATAAATTTGGGGAAGTGGGTACTGGGTAACACCATGAAAGTGCAATTTTAAAACTTGGATATCCACAACTCCCCCACTAGGAAATTATTTTGATAAAATGAACATAACAAGGCAAATAATTGAAGATGAGTCCCGCTGCAAAATATTACAACAAAGGAATCACCTATGTCCTCCTGATCCTTCGTGCAAGTTACTTCCAGAAGCAGATAAGCCATTGTCCTCAGACAACACTGCCAAGGCTGCATGGGCACAAGATGCAGCAACTCTTGGCCCGACAGAAGAGGCCAGAAAGGCAACCTACAAAGACTTTCCGAAAGTTAGCTGTTTAAGAACATGAGAGAAGTCTGGGAAAACCTTTATCCCTTTTATTAAACTCTGCAATAATATCTCTAAGTAGAATTCCCTCTCTTTTCCTTTCAGCATATCTGATCATTTAATCAGTTTAAACTATAAGATTATGTTAAGAGAACCTCTAGCCTAGAAATGTATTTACGCATCAATTTCACCTCTCTACATCCGTTTTATCTAGTGTTCTTTTGCTTTTGTTATTTAGGCTTGGACACGATAAAATATCTACCCCTCAGAACCACTATCTCCAGCATGTAAGGTAATTATTCTCAAAACTTCATAACTTTGAGTATGTAACTTATGGTCTTAGTCCTTGTCCACCTTGTTTTGTGGAGTTCTTGTATTTCAGTACCAATAATTTTGCATGTGCAGATGTTTCCCAGAAAAATATTTGTAAATATAGGACCATGTGCAAGCTGGTAAATAGTCACCTACCAGGGACATGACTGGATTCCCAGAATTTGCAAAGGGGAACCTGCTTTCAGAACTACCATCTAGTAGGCAGGATCCTACAAAGAAGTTTTTAGAAAGAGAAGGCATAGAATGTCAGAAATAGATCACGATTACTTGAAGGATGTGAACCATAAGTCTGTAAGATCACCTGCTGAATTCCCATTTGAAGTTGAATGAAATCCGCCCTGATCTCTACTTGACGAGTTGGATGAAAGAGGTATCCCTGGAACTTCAATATTTTCCAGCAAGCCATCCTCCACAGGCAGACGTAGAAAATGAAGGATACATTGCGCTTTGGACTTTGTACCAACATGCTCTGCAATTTCATTCCAGTTCTCATTATAGATTTCCATTGCCTCAAGCAGCAGTAGGGTTTCTTGATCAGTCCAATTTTCTCCATCTAGATCAGCATAATCTTTTGTCGAATCCACTCGTATGAAATCTACGTTTGAATGACCCACAACATATCTTCCCTCATGGAAGCAATTACAGCAGAGGTATACATCAACCTGCAGCACAGGATACCCATTAGTTATATTGATCAACTCCACCAGTTGGGTCCAGCTCCAAGAATCATTGTCCGTAAACAAACTCATATAATGTCACCTATTATGTTTTGAACATACACACACACACACAACTCTCATCCAATACAACCAAGGCTTTCAAAAGGGATTTCCTGGCATGCCACAAACAAACCCGGGGTTGGGGTATTAAGTACTCGCTGTCAAAATTTAAAGAGTTCTCTTGTTTGGTATACGTCCATCATACGTCCATCAGGCATCAGGAAAGACTAATCAAATTCAAATCCTTGAGTATTAGCCAAAACAACTATATTTTATTAAGGAAACAACTAGACCACTTCTTATACTGTGGTACTTTTGATAATACTAAAGAAAAATTTTGTTTTTATGTTTTTGAACAATCCTATACTATCTAAACTTAAGTTTTGACTAGCGAGACATCCAGATTGAAGTTACAGCATGAGCCATCCCCCTGCCTCTAGAGTATAAATATCCAGTATCCTGATGGTTATACACCTATGTCCAAACTTGAACAACTTGAACTAGCATAGCATAAGTTGCACTGGGATATATTTAAGTGTGAAACACATTACAAGTCAAAAATGGTAATACAGAAAGGGAAATCTGGAAGCAATTAATATGGAGATGTTTATGTGAAAAATCATTACACCACAGTATAACGTTCAATACCAAATAATTAAAGCTAACTGATAATAAATTGCACTTTTAGACACAATGAATGCACATCGCAACTACACCTCTCGCATGCAGAAAACCCACCAGGTTTTGCAAGACAGATTCAAACAAAGGTCACTAATGGAAAGCAATCTGATTCACCATGAACCATATTACAAGAGTAGGCACATTATACTAGAAACACCATTCAAGTACAATTTTTAGCTACTTCACTCATACCAACACAAATTGACTCAACTAATATAAAACTGACATTTATTAGGCACCATAAGATGTGCACTCCAACAGCATTTTCAGACAAAAGTTTCAATCATGTCTGGTACAGGCACGTAAATTTACAATGGGAAGCTAAAGTCTTCTTGTCCTAGGACTAGGTGTCACATCAAGATGAAAGCAACACGCCAAAGAATATTGTAGATCAAAGGAGCTGTCTAGACCACTCTTGTGCCAATAAAAACAGAAAATTTTAGCTTCTCTAGTATATTGGGATGTTAACTGCCTGCAGTTTTGTCACCTTTCAACTCTAATAGCAAAAAAACTACCCCATTGATAAAAGAAAGGACTTAGAGAAGTAATATAACATGAAGAGCAATTAGAGATGTACCTCCTTCTGTGACTGATAGCATACACCGGGAAGAGAGCAAGAACAATAATTGCAATGATTTTCACATAGACGTTTTCGAATTCTATTGTCCAAATCAGAGACGTCGTCGTCGTTGTCATGACAGGACAATGACTTATAAACATCAGCTGCCTTAAGCCTACATCTGGGCTTGTCAAACTTGATTAAACTATCAATCGACTTCAACGCAGCTGACGGAACATGAATCTCACCATTTTGCTCCTCCCTTAAGTAGGAATTACCATTCCAAGGCTCAGGACTTGGTTCGGCGGCAGAGTAATTGATAATTCCCCAGTGATCAAGAAACCGAACAATTCGGGTCAAATCTTCAGTATTTAGATGGCTTGTTAATTTTGTGCAATCAGAAACTGTAAGCCTCTTCTCTGGGTTCTCCATGTACTTGGCAACAATTTCATTCCTACTTTGCATGTACATCTCAGGAGTAAACTCTGGTGATTTCCCTGAGAAAAAATGTGGCACCACCTGTCTCTCCAGTCGATGCACTGTAACAGGTGAAAACCAATCTGCCAACAGGAGAATCCCGAAACAAAAATCCATACATCAATATACACCTTCATAAAACCGCAGAAAAGCATGCAAAGAAGTTTGCAACAAGATGAATCACAAAGCCTTATCACAGTCCACCACCAATAAAAAGAGGACAAAAGTCAGAATATCTTCTTATCCCCTACAGCTGATGGAAAATAGAGACTTGACAAGATACACTACATATAATGCAATTCTGCAATTATCCATAGTAAGTTGCAATTTTTTTTTTACACACTGTTCCTATAAACCAAAACTGAATCTTTTGTTTGGAAGAAGGATCTCAATATGTCTTTTTATAATCATTCAACTACTGAAATGTCATTCTATCATCCCCACAAACAAATGACATGTGTTGACTCGGATCAGATCAGTTATAGCCACCATGACAGTTCCACATAAGCGGGTCGTATAGAAGTACAACAAATCTTTTTCAGATAAAGCAATCTTGTTAAGAGTTATTAACTATGAGATGACAGAAAACTTTCTGCTCTTTGATTCCACAAGAGACGAAATCACCAAAGTTTGCACTACAAGAAATGTTGATTGCATTTGAATTCCTCCACTAAATTAATTTCACAAAGCCAACAGCAGTAGCTTCTTAGTCAAACGAGGAGACAATTAATGCACCAATCTCAATCCAAACAGGCAGAGCTCAAAACCAAGCTGCCACTACAAAGTAACCGCGACAGAATTGCGAAACCAAACCCAAATTCAACAGCTAGACACCGAAAACCCCCGCAAATTCTACTACTTTATCGAGCAATTTTGTCACTTTCTAGCTCAGAAATAGTCATAGACACAGCAAATGTGAGATATAGAGACAAAAGAGAACAGTGAGAAAAGTCTATACCTGCGTGCATTGGAACCACAAGAACTCTACTCCCATACCGCTTCACAACGCCGCCGCCTTCCATAATCGCCGGCGGAGTAATGACATAAGACGAGCTGGCGCCATCTGGACGGTCCTGATCCAACGACGCACTATCGGCCGGCACGGCGGACAAGGCCTGAAGCTGGCCGTGCGACACATTCTCCAGCACCAGAGGACTCACCGGACCCTTGCCGTCGCCGGCGGAGTTAATGTGGTTGGCCCGCTCGACCGCCGCAATCGCGAGGACCGAGGAGTGGGGCCTATTCACGGCGCGCAGAACGACGGGAGGGAAATCGTTGTGGCGGACACCGCCGTCGAGGACCTCGGTCTCGTGCGGGGCGGGATCGGGTGCGGTAGGGTCGGAGTCGTCGTGGTCGAGGTCGTTGTTGTTGTTGTCATCGGCGGCGGCGTCGTCGTCGTCTTCTTCGTCGTCGTCGCGAGGCCGGCGGCGGATTTGGGGGTCCCGCTTTCGCTTCCTCCATTTGCCGCGGCCGTCTGCGAAAATTGAAACAAGATTTATTTATTTATGGGGTCAAAATTGAAAAATTGTGGAGAGGGGTTTTAGGTTTTGAGAGTTTTACCTGCGGATGGGAAGGAAGGAGAAGCTGGCATTTTTAGGAGGGAGAGAGAAGATTGATTTGCGAGGGAGTTTCAGAGAGAGAGAGAGAGTAGGGCTCTCTGCCTGCTCTGTCTTTCAGCTCGGTGTGTGATGTTTTTGCTTTTCTGCTCAGCAAATCTCCTTAGTTTTTTTTTTTTCTTTTCTTATTCCTTCTTTTTGATATTTTGATGTGCTTATTGTGTCTATGTTATGCATCATGCATGTATGTATGCACCATGGTCCATGGGTGTATATCGTATTTTTTTACGGTATATTGTATACGTATAGGTACGTATGTTCGTAGTTGCCGATGAGTGCTGTTTTGATGATGTATTTGGATGAAGAAGGAAAGAAGGTGAAAGATCAAAGATGAATTCGTAATTTCCTAACATGACAACCTCTCTTTTGAATTTCAATTTAACGAAACCGAAAGAACTCATTGTATGCAGTTATTTTGATTTTCATCACAGTAGGGGCATTTCAAATTTCATAGCAAATTTTCCTAACTGTTTCTTTTTCATTTGCTTACATAGTATGTCTAGTTTTTTCTTCTTCTCTTTTCTTTTTCTCTTTCTTATTCTTTCTTTTTCTTTAGGTGGCATGCCTCAATATGGTATGTATATATGTACCGTATGCGTATATGTCTTGTTCTTTTTTAGAGCGTATTTATATAATGGTATGTATGTATATCTATAATGCGCGACATGCCGCATGTTTGACGCGTGTTGTCGAAATAATTGTGAGTTAGATATATTTTTCTTATAAGTTATTTCAAATATGACGAGATCTATTCAGGAGACTCGTAAGTCGTGACACGTTGTGTATTTTATTCACGGTAGGCTAGTTGCAGCATTTTATATGTTTTATCACGAAATAAAAAAGCTTCATTTCTTAATAAAAGAAAAGAAAATAGACATTTGACCTTATTATTGACGAAGCCTATACGTGAGACTGTATCTTCAACTCTTCATCCTCCTCCTCTTTTCCCTCTTTCTGGAATTGGAGGGAATTGCAATAATTCCAGACCTGAAATTCCAAAATCCAATTTCTCATGCTCTCACTCAAACTGAGACCTCTCTCAATCATGAAAAACAAGAAGAGACAAATCCCAATCCAATCTCCCCCACCAACCCCTCCAACCCCACAGACCCTAACCTCCAAAAGACCCAAAACCCTCCTCAAATCCCCCAAATGGGTCCCACTCAACCTCACTCAGTCCGAGCTCTCCCTCCCCCTCACTTTCCCCACCGGCCAAACCTTCCGGTGGCGACAAACCGGCCCTCTTCAGTACACCGGCGTCGTCGGGTCCCACCTCGTCTCCCTCCAGCACCTCCAAAACGGCGACGTTTCATACTGCCTTCACCACTCCTCATCTCCCCAATCCAACGCCGAGCCCGCTCTGCTTGATTTTCTCAACATGGGTATCTCCCTCGCCGGAATTTGGGAGGTTTTCTCGGCTTCGGATTCGAGGTTTGCCGAGCTGGCTACTCATTTGGCCGGGGCTAGAGTTCTCCGGCAAGACCCGCTAGAGTGTTTGATTCAGTTTCTGTGTTCTTCGAATAACAACATTGGGAGGATTACCAAAATGGTGGACTTTGTGTCTTCTTTGGGGACCCATTTGGGTTCTGTTGCAGGTTTCGAGTTCCATGAGTTTCCATCTTTGGATCGCTTGGCAATGGTGTCGGAACAAGAGCTCCGGGAAGCCGGTTTCGGTTACAGGTCTGTTACTTTTTTACTCTGTAACTGCATTGTGTCAAAAAGTTTGTATCTTTGATTGTAAAGATTGAGAGGTGGTTTTGTTGGATGAGCAGGGCTAAGTACTTGACTGGTACTGTGAAGGCGTTGCAGTCGAAACCTGGGGGAGGTGAAGAGTGGCTTTTGAATCTTCGGAAGCTTGAACTGGAAGAAGTGATTGATGCTCTTACCACATTGCCTGGAGTTGGTCCGAAGGTGGCAGCTTGTATAGCTCTTTTTTCGCTTGATCAACACGATGCCATTCCTGTTGATACACATGTGTGGAAGGTAATGCTTTTAAAGATTGACTTTTAACGCTATTATGATGTGCTGCTCTCGGATTTTCTTACTATGAGGATGATGTATGATGATATCTAATAGGAAGTAGGCCATATAGATTTTAGCAATCTGTTTTTGTTTTGGGGTGTATTTGCTGATGTTTGTGTTTGAATAATATGTGCTGATGTGTGAATGATTTTTTCTTGTTGTGGACTGGGTCAGATTGCTACAAGATACCTCATACCTGAGCTAGCAGGAGCTCGTCTGACATCGAAGCTCTGCAGCCTTGTGGCGGAGGCATTTGTGAGTAAATATGGGAAATATGCTGGATGGGCTCAAACTTTGCTGTTTGTTGCTGAATTGCCTTCACAAAAAGCTCTTCTGCCACCACATGTTTCAGATGCCAAGGAGAGTAAATCCACCAAGGGAAAGGGCCGCGGAAGGAAGATTGTGGCGGATGCCTCAAACAGTGAATAACAGACTTGATATCATACACGTGATAATGCAACCTGGAGCAAGGCTGGCTGAGTACAAATTCTTGTTTGGAAATGGCCTCGCACCGGCAAGGCCTATGCTTTTTAAGTACCCCAATTTTGAAGCTCAGTATGCAAGGGGATTGGGGGGGTGGAGGTTGTGCTTTCTCAAGAATTGTGAGCTCCTTGCAATTCAGGATTGTGAAAGGTGATTGATGGTGGTATTTTAGAGTGTGCTGGTTGGAAATGAGTCGCAAATCGCCGTTCTTTAGGCCTTTTCTCTTTCCCTTGGAAATGGTGCTAGCAATTCTTCCTTCTGACCACTGAACCAATATGTCCATTGAAGTAGTCATATTCTTGTGGGTATTGCTCAAGATTATTTGTATTCATATGCTATTGAAGCTAGGTACGTTTATGTTTCCGCAGCCTTGCTCTTTAGTTATTCTTTCTCAAAACAATACTTCAACTCCTTTAACCATCCAAAATTCATTGTAATTTAACGACATCTCCAAGTTTATTTTATACCTTGTGTCATTGTTCATAATCTCCAGTCGCTTAGTTTACCGACTCTTCTCAAAGTTGACAGTGATTCGACATTTGGATTGGCTCGGGTAACAGGATGTATGTAACATCCCCATGTTTGATCCCATGGGATTCATAGTTATCATTGCTCGCTAAAATAGGGAAATGTACAGGTGCAAATCCATTGATGCAACACTTTCTTTTCTCTTCAGTATAATTACGATACTAGTATTGTCAATCCGTCGATGCAAAATTTTTGTTTTATTATTTATTGAAGTAATCAAAAGTAGATGGAACTGTATCAAGTTTCCGTGAAACAATACAAGCTCTAAAATCTTTAGAACATGGAGCTCTAGCTTGCACAACTACTTCTAAGAACAAGCAACTTGAGACGAGAGTGGTTTGAAAGGAAACGAAGTGGCCGATGCATAGGTAAAACTGAACTTGCTATTCCCATAGATAGGTTGGCCACCCTTGACGAGACACACGCTGCCAGATTTGCTCAAGACTGAAGAATCAATCTTTTCGACAGATTGAAAGCCATCGCAGCTTAGTTTAACACTCATTTGAGTACATATGCAGTTGTTGGTGATCGTTAGGCTCCATTCGGGCTTATTTTGAACCAACTTTCCTGTTGGTGACTGTGAAATAACCAGATTCTTCTCAGTGCAAGGTTGACAATCACCTGCATAACAAAAAGTAAAAGCACAAGACTAAGAACCAAATGCAAAATATATAAGAACTCTACTAGAAAGTAAGAATGGGGAAAACTACGTATAAGTAAAAGATCACCTCCCACAATGAGACCACAAAGGATGGTGATACAGATTAACTTTAAAGCTGCCATTAGAAATGAACAAATGATATAGAAACCAGATAGTGTGCTTTTCTTGGTGTTTGGTGTAATAGAGGGATCAACCGAACACAAATTTATAGTGAGTGTAGAATCACAATAAGAATTTTCGATTTATAATTATTTGACTTTGCATTAATTCTCTAATCACAAAGATTAAAATGCGTAGTTAATGCACAAATTAAAACGAATTTGCATCTCCATATTTAAGAAAAATATTTAGAATGATACATTCCCCTTTTTCTTTCAAAACATTCCTTCCATGTAAAACTTAACATATTTAGAAAATTGAATGAATAGAAACAGTCTTTAAAACCTAGATACGTCGTTTTGAGTCTGTATCTGTATCGGATACGCTTGAATACGCATTGAAGAAAGAGAGAGGAACATGTTGAAGAATGATGATATGAAACAGAACCACTGTTGTCAACATTCAGAGATATAAGAAGCTACATCAAGCATAAAGGGTTCCAAATTAACCAGAGCTTACTTGCAAAGCTTTCAAAATGCACAATTAACTTGGTAATTGTAACACCTTACAATCTTCACAGTAGTATCTAAAATGAATCAAAACCACGTTTCCCCACGACTGTGATGATCGAGCTTCATGTGAACTTGTATATGTCTATTTTCCTATGTTGATGTGGGCTAGATTGCTGTTGAGGCTTGTTATTGTATCTCATTTATTTAAGAGTTTCCATTTGAATCAACTGTATGTTTGCGCAGATTTTATGTATGGCATAGCGCTTAAATAGTTCATTCAGTTTTTAAAGTTTATTGACAAGCTTATGAACCATCAAAAGTTTATTGTAAACTATGATTTGAAGATAAATGATAGCTCAAAGCTGGTCTATACTTAATACACTATATCACTGAACTATGTAATCGCTTCTTCTGTTCCTCTAGGACATAGGTGATCCAAAACTACTCCACTAGTATCATCATGCACATTGCGCATCAACCAACAACGTTTTGCTGATTCTTGGGCATGGATCACCAAACTTCTCACTTGATACCGAGACCGAGCATCTCCTCTTGCCCAGGCAAGCCTGAAAATATTACAACATTATCAGAAGTTCACAACACATAATTTCAATCTCACTATGGTAAATGCACAAATGCTCACCTTCTGTACAACTGCTGTAGAGTCCTCTGAATGGCAGCTTCCGGCGGCATAAGTTTTACAATCACCGGAAGGATTGCCATAGCTTGCATATAAGATTTTGGAAATGTAGCTATTTGGAGGACACCTGAGTTTCGCTGTTGGCTTTCTGCCGGGGTTCTGTCTTGTGTTGTTCAGGTTCCCACTAGTCCTCTGATACATCCATGTGCTCACTGGGTGTAAATGTGTTTCAGACACAAGCGCACACACTTTCGCTACTGAAATTCTGTCCAGAGATATCTTAACCGGGTCGACGCCAGTTTCTTCTTCAATGAGAACTAACAAGTTGCCAGTAGGCTTCAGAAAAGATCGAGGAACATGATACCTAAAATACAAAGGGTATAGGTAACCGGTTAACAGTCTAATTAGCAACATGACATACCAAACTGTCACACAAAAGATCAAGATTCATGATGAACTTCATAGTCTACATAGTAGATACCATGTCTGTGAAGGAGTCCCTTTCGGGGTGTGGAAGGAGACCCAGTATCGACCAATGCTTTGACCATTGATCCAAACTTCACCTTTTCCCATGGAACCAAGATTTAATGCAACAGGGTCATTTCCTGCTGGTGCATCAAATAAAGTCTGCCAATTGACCATAAATTTAAGAGGTTATATATGGTGGAAGCCAGACAATGGAGAAGAGCTATACATAGATTTTGATTAGCTTGTTACAAATTAAAGGAAAACATAGCATTTCCATGGACCTTCCTCCTTACCTTATACCATGTCATGGGATGTTTTGTAGAGCTTAATCTATGCCACTGAACTTTACTTGTGTCTGTATAGATTTGTAAGTTCTCGCCAGACAACCCAACCTTCATAAAATATGAAGTAAATCTAAGAAGAGAATTTTGAAGGGTAAGCAGTAAACAGTTGAACTTTACATATGAAAGAAACATGCACCAAATCCTTAAAATCACCTGATATCCCCATGCATATGTGCTGAAATCTTTACCGTCAATCTTCACACTATGTAATCCATAATCTCTACGCTCTAGATATGCTCCATTGTCCTTCACATAAAATTTCAATTCGGCTTCAATTTGCATGCAGACAATGATCACAAACCAGAAAATATAACTGACTTTCAAATATGTGTGGTTTTATTTTTGCTATGATTGCATTTGAAGAGGAAAAAAAAAAAAAGGAGGGGAAACAAGGATTAGGATAGAAAAATACCGGCAGTCCAACCATTGCACTTAGTAGGGAGACATGGTTTATCCCCTTATTCAGATTAACCTTACTCTCCAAGGCAAAACCTGCATTCCTGTGCACTCCATGTCCAGATCCTAAACGATATAGCAAAGCATTCCAAATAAGAAGTGAAGGTTTGATGGTATAAGAATCGTTCAGATACTGAGATGCAAACTTTACCTACAAGTACTCCATTTACGAATGAATGCAAGACATGTCCGTGTGTTTGCACGTTTAATGTGGATTCTGGATTAGGAGAGTCATGCTGAAAGCTGCATTTACAAAACAGTTGTAAGGGTATTAGTAAATGACATGGTTGATCAGTTTTCAGCCTTCTTGATCCTCATTCTAGTTTAGGTTTACCTGAAAGTGTACCACAGATAATCAGAAAGATCATTTGTAGTTCTCATTTGGTCTACTATTATGTTTTGCCGTAGAGAGGTGTTGTCATAAGTGGGAATGGGTTCATTGTACTCTTGCCAATTCTGATGTGAATCAAACTTTTGAGTTGGTGTCCATGATCTTGTAGCATGTTGTGCGCTTACCTGTTGCACAAGCCATTTGAATAACCTATAGTTAAGTATTTGATTGCAAATGAAATGGCATGATAATGGTGAGGACTAATTACCTTTCCAGTGTTAAAAGCTACGCTTTTACAGTCTGGTAAGATACTAATCGACTTTGGATACAATTGATAAGGAGAGTTCTGAAATTGGACAATAGCATCTTTAGAGCCATTGTTCACCAGGAAAGCAGCACACTCTCCAGATTTAACTTTGTAGACATACGCCTAATAAAAATAAAAAAATAATAAAAACGAGATTGGTCATTTTTCTTCAAGAAACTAATCACTGGCAAAGAATATGCTTAGAAATTCTCATCAATGCTCTTACAGTTTGAGATTGACCCAAATTGACAACGGTTTGCTCTCCAGCAAGTAGAGGACTGATGGACAACTTCACTGCGGCATGCAATTCCTTGAGATGACTATATTTTGGTTCATTTGGCATACCTGCAGAACTCATCATCAGGTATATAGACAGTTCAAAATCTATAAAATTAATGTCATGAGTATGTGCCAACTGCCAAGGAAAAAGAAGTTAAGAAAAATCTTACCATACTCATCAAGAGGAGCTTCATCATAATAACTGGTAGTCACAAACTCAGAGGCTGTTCTTCCGAAATTGGTTCCTCCATGATACTAGATCAGATATAAGCGCAAGTCAAACATCATGTTGTATCCTGGATTCAATTGAATTTTATTTTGATAAACATACCATGTAGTAGTTTACATAGCTTCCTTTATTCTTTGCAATAAAGAGTGCAACATGATAGGCAATATCTTCAGCTCTTCTGAGGTATGGTTCATCCCCATATACTTGGTATCTTCAAAACAAAAGTACAAAAGCAGATGTAGGGATTACTTCGGAACAATATATTGTCTTAGCCACCTCATTCTAAAAAGTTCGGAAAATGAAACTCTAGATATATAGTCAGATCATAAAGACAGGAAAGACATACTGGCTTGTCCAGTCCTCTGTCCAAATTGCTGGCTTGTTAGGGGCATTTGGGCCAGCAAAGGTTTCTCCACACTTCATTCCATTACATGCATTGATCTGCAGAATCAAAACAACACCAAATTTAGATATAGATCAATGTATATAACATGTTAGACTATTAAGCAAACAACAACTAGACAATTAGCAAGTTTGATAGGCTTGAGGCTACTAACCACAGCGCCGGGAGCATCGTCTTGCTTGCACATAACCCAGGGCACACCAGTTTGAAAGCCTTCCGCCATGGATGCAGCCCACAGAACATAAGGAGGTCCCCTTTCATGAAAGGCCGATTCGACATTTTTGTACTCGTTCTCAATCTACACACAGATTAGAAATGAGAAGAGAGGCCTAACATCTGAAAACTCTTATGCAAACGTTATGAGTTTTCAAGTTTGAAGTTTCTGTTTAAACCTGTGACAATATAATCGGTCCACCTTGTGAAGCATACAGTTCATTTGATTTCATCAGGTCTACTATTTTTGCTGTAAACCTCTGCATTTCAGCCTGTCATTAACAAAATGGTAACTCTAGCTGTTAGCTACTGTAGCATACTTCTAGTCCTTACTTCCACTGATGAATTGCATCACTGTGGATATAACAAAGAGGTGAATCCCTTAACAAAGAAGCTGATACCTTGTACGGTTCATTATCAGACCGGAAGACGATGCCCGGAATGTTCCTTAACCAAACCGGAAAACCACTGCACCAACAACTCCATTACATTAACTCGGAAAGCAACTAATGTTATATTACACTATCAATCTGACAAGACAAAACAAAACATGAAACTTGGTGATCGGAACTATTTTTTACCCATAAGTCCATTCACTCTCAATGAAGGGTCCAATCCTAAGGCACACATATAGGCCTTGTCTGTGCACTTCCTTCATAAAAGCAACTATGTCACTTCTTCCATTGAAAACAAACTGCCAGAAACAAATACATGTTACCCAGAAGTTGACAAATTTTGGGCATTATTACTCTCGCCATTTAGCATATGATTAGATAAACTGAGCAAAGAGGGAATGAAATAAAATTCCGACCTGTCCTTTCTGGGGTTCATGAAGGTTCCAAAACACGTATGTTTGTATCACATCTATTCCCCCTTCTTTGGCTTTGGCTATCAGAGATGGCCACATCTGAAATTACATGAAAATTTACATCCATATATAAAAATTTGAGTTTTCACATAAAACTTATTGAATTTGTGGTGCTCGAAGAAAAAAGATCAAATAAAATTGTTTGTCTGTATGTCACTTCAGTTTGTTGTTTGCATGTCTTGCCTTATCATCTTATCTTCTCGCACAAGGCAAAGGGGTTTGTTAACCAAACAAACTATACACAAAGTCACAAACTAAACAAGAATAGAGAAAAGGTGGTATGAAAATCCATGGTCGAATTGCTTGATCAATTTCGTGAAGGACTGGATTTGCATGATTGGGTACGTAGCACATCTCATGCTTCTTTCAGGTAGTTACAAAAGTAACAACAAAGATGTCATAATTCAAAACAAACAAAAAATCATAATCTACAAACACATTTAGACAAATATGATAAATGCAGTCGAAAATATCCCCCACTTCAAACCTATTCAAAATCTTTTTTATGTACGAGGTCTACTATTTCCTAATTTATAGAGTGTAAATAATCTTCCTAATCAACAAAAAATATATAAACTGCAACGTACGTAACATAAATTTGATTTATGAAATTAAACATATCCCCCAGTTTGCGCCTACAATTTCCACAAATTAGTGAATCATGCAGTAGTAGCTTTCCATGTGTGAATGTTTATTCTTATTAGGTAGGTGAATTAGGACAGACAATCAGGAAATAACGATTAATGTATCTTCCTTTCCAGTGAGAAAACTAATTATGTAAATCAATTAACCAGTCAAACAAAGTAAAACGCAGAATTCGAAACGTAAAGAAACGTGGATTCATTGAAGAAATATCAATGAAAGACCAAATTAAACCAGTGAAGAAGAAGAAGAAGAAGAAGAAGAAGATAGAGAAGAATGCATGTAATAACCTGAGGAGTGCTTCTGGGGTAATGAATGGAACCGGAGAAGAGAATCTTATGCTGACCGTCGATTATCAGAGACCGGCCATCGTACATGACGTTGTTGTTGACGCCGGCGAGAGAGGTTCCCGGGTTCATAAACAACAATGCAAATCCACACAGAATAAACCACACCATCTTCATGAGTTACCTGACACACTTTGTTCACAGAGTTCTGTCCTGAGTGTCCTCAAATTAGGTGTCGAACTCCGAGGAGGAGTTGTTGCTCTGAAAAAAAACACTGTTTGATTGATGAATATAACACACTTCAAACAAACGGTAGAGAAGAGAATAGAAAACTGGGTCGGTCTGAGGAAACAGAGGGCCTGGACTCTTGAACAGCTCCACAGCTTATGAACTACTACAACAGCTCCGTTATTCCTACTTATATATATATATGAAGTGGTTTGTGCGTGCTTAATTTGTCTCTGTCTGAGTCTCCATAATTCCATGTATAAGGAAATTTCGTATGGTTTGTAACAGGCAGCAAATATGGTAATGGTATTTATTAATTGTCCTCAAATTTTGCAATTAAAACCTTAATCAATATTTCAATAAATCAGTTTCATTTTCACCAAAAAAACCAGTTGTTCCTATCTTTGCATCCAACATGATGTATCTCTTTGATTCGTATCAATAAAATATTATTCCTTTCTATTAAAAATAAAAATAAAATAAAACATCCTATCTTTGCATAGAGGATCCCTTTGCATATTGATATCTGATTGTGTATCCGAAATAGTGAATCTTTTGCATTTAGTTAGTTAATTACTTTAGATAGTTTCCCATTTGAAAGAGGCCAACATTTGGAACTTATCCCATCAAAGAATACTGATAAAGATCAAAATCTCATATATACAAGCGAGAAACAATCCTAATGTAACCTGGCTAGCTTGTCGTGAACTTTTAAGTAGATACTATACTTAACTAAATTCTAAATAGTAATAATAATATGGCAAATTACGTGTAGAATCCACGTTATTTATTTGTATACAAATGAGTAGTAATGCTAGATAAACCACATTTCTTCACCTTTTGGTGAACCACCAAGAGCCCACCTTAGGTGACGGTGACAACTGATGTGGCATAACCAAGTCATCAAACAAAATTTCTTGTTTCTTAAATATCTATCTTACTTAAATATGAAAATTCTTTCTTATTAGCATCAAAAAAAAAATGAAATTCTTTTTATTTTCTTGAATCAATCTTAAAGATCATATAAAATTAAAATAAGAGGAAATGCATAGTATGAAGGACAATGTCTACGGAAAGATCTCTATGAGCCACAACTGCATCCTTCCCAATATCCATATTTGCTGCAACTGGGGTTAATTGTATATATATCATTCTTACTTGAATCTAATCAAACATTCATTTGATATTGGGGAACTCTGACCAAGGGCATTATAACATCAAAAACCCTAAAATCAAAATCCATCTTGATTGGAGGTAGACAGTAGACTCAATGGAGGAACAATTTATTTTTTTCAGGAAATTCAGCTTTGTACAACTGAATTAAAGAGCACAAAGCCATTTCAACTCCAACAATCTTTTGAATCCTATTATTTTGCTTTACGATCTTAATGTCTTCACCAGACGTTCATTTCTCCCTCGATCTCTTCTTCTCCTCTATTCTCTCAAACCTCAACCACTCAAGTCTTAACCGTAGCTATCACCTCCTCTTCAATTGAACATCTCTCTTATCAATAGATAATATCAAGAAGTAAGCATGGAATGGACATGAAAGATTTTTGAATGACGGCATGCATCAATTATAAATCAAATTCCTCCCCCTAAACCCTAATTCCAAATATGATATTTGTGATTTCAAACTCAAAAATGCATGACAGAATTTTTGTGAACGACGCTTGCGAGGAAAACGAAGTAAGATTGAGATGGTGTCGATGATAAATTGATCGGGAGGAACCAAGGAAGTGAGAAGGGATGGGAGGAGAACAACGTCAATGGATGAAATCGTCGCGCACATAAGATCAAGAAGCAAAAAAGTAGGATTTAAAAGATTTGATAAATTCAAGAAAGTAAAAAATAAAAAGAATTTTCATATTTAAGTAAAATAGATATTCAAAAAACTAGAAATTTTGGTTGATGACATGGTTATGCCACATCAGCTGGCACCTAAGGTAGGTTCTAGGTGGTTTATCAAAATGTGGTTCATCTAGCATTACTCTATACAAATTAAGTGACGATCATATGATTTTGTTACGTTTGTAAACAAGAGTTATCGTAAGCCTATCTACTGCAAAATAGGACATCTATTGCCCTGAAAACTGGGTTATTAAAACCAAACATGAATAGACGTAGACGGAGTTGCTTCTTGTTTTAAGGCACAAAACCATGAAGCAGATTTACCAGTCCTTGCTTAATATATTATCCAATCTCAAGCATGCAATTGAACTGTGTGTTTTGACTTGTATATATGAATATGCACAAATCCACCAATTTCTGCTTATAAAACCGCCCAGTAATGCTGCAGAGTCGACCAGCCATGCATGCATGTTGTGCTTGTTTATATATTTGCATATATTTCACTAAAATAAGAATCACGGCTCGGGTTTCATGCTGAGTGATGTTTCTGTTTGTTAGACATCGACCTATAATTGTCAATATGATGAATATAAATGAAATGTGATGATCTATTCAAACCTAACTTCAAAGAGAACGGCATGTCACCAAAACGGCTGTATGTATATGCAACTTGTGAGTCTGTTATATCTAGAAGATGCTTGTCACGGATAGGCAGCAAAAGTTGAATATAGCGTGGGATGTGTAACATGTTGTTGGATGAGAGTTCATAAGGGCGCACAAGATCGATCGAGTTTATTAGAAAGATACAACAAAGAGAAAGTGTCCGTCATTGTTGAGGCTAGAATTTGAGTTAGAAATATCAAGAAATGGGATGAATGATTCATCTGTAGCTTAGTGTATAGTTCATCTGTCAAGGCGTTAGTAAGAGATGATTTCACGATTCTATACATAGAGGGTAGAAGATCGACATGTCTATACTAGCAATGACATTAACTACAAAGTTTGGCTCTCAAAATTGTATATGTGCATGTTTTATGAAACTCTGTGCATATATATGTAGATGCATAAAATTTAATGAGAATAATAATCATTAAATTATGTGGACGATGCATGGGCTCGATAAATTACATACGTGGCTCATGAGTTGGCAAAGTTGAAAAATCTTCGGAATTGACACGTGGCGATGTGTGAATGGTCGGTCGACAACAAAATTATCAATCCCGACTAAAATCAAATATTAAATGTCAATCAATAATCAGATATCAATTAAATTAAATTGATTATCGAATAGGAAGTCGGACATTTAATCAAATTGGTGAAATACCTTATCGGTCATAATTAAATTGATTAATTAAGACTGATTGATTTAATTATGGTAATTGAATCAATTAATCAAAAATGATTGATTTAATTATATCATTAAGGAAATACAATTAAAGTGGTGACTTCAATGCATTCCATTTACGGAGGAACATCGCCACTATAAATACCCCATCTCATATCAAGAGGAGGACTTCCGGAGAAGAGAGAAAAATTACTCTCAAGAGCTCAGAAGTCTCCCTAAACTCTTGAAGAATCATCAAGCTGCCAAATAACAGATTCTTCATCAACCTCAAGCCTAGAAGTTGTCAAATCCCAAAGAGTCACCAAGCTGCCAAATAGCCGACATCTTCACCAACTACAAGACGAAGAGCAACTACCACGTGACACTGCTCGTGGCCTAAAACCGATCAACATCAAGCCTCAACGGCCCTTGATCAACTTTCGTCTCCAAGTCTTCAACAAATCAAAACTTTTACCAAATTCTTGAACAAGCTCGTGGAGAATCAACAATCACCAAACACACGTGTCGATTCATCCGCTATCAAGCCAAAGAACGTTCACCACGTGACACCTCTAGTGACCCAAATTCGACCAAGATCAAGCCTCTATGGCCCTTGGTCAACTTTCTTTTACAAATCGTCAAAACGATAAGAAGAACAAACTACAATTATTCGATTCAAGATCAAGTCTTCGTCACCCTTGGATCAAATCAACGTCGGAGATCGAATCAAAAAAAATTCTTGTTAAAAGAATACCCCATAGAGATTGTAACCCATAAATTCATCAATACAAATATTTTACTTTGTACACGTGTGTTTGTGTTATTCATTATAGGAATTTTCTTGTTTACAATATCTTAGGTAAGGTATCTTCCAAGTTTTATATTGGAAAACAATATGTTCATTTGCTGAAAGGTCGAAAGCATAGCCAACGAAACATCAGTTTTAGCAATATATGTAAACAAGAAAATTTATGTAATGAATAACAGAAAAACACTTGTACAAAGTAAAATATTTGTATTGATGAATTTATGGGTTACAATCTCTGTGGGGTATTCTTTTAACAAGAATTTCCTTTGATTCGATCTCAGACGTTGATTTGATCCAAGGGTGACGAAGACTTGATCTTGAATCGAATAATTGTAGTTTGTTCTTCTTATTGTTTTGACGATTTGTAGAAGAAAGTTGACCAAGGGCCGTAGAGGCTTGATCTTAGTCGAATTTGGGCCACTAGAGGTGTCACGTGGTGAACGTTCTTTGGCTTGATAGCGGATGAATCGACACGTGTGTTTGGTGATTGTTGATTCTCCACGAGCTTGTTCAAGAATTCGGTAGAAGTTTTGATTTGTTGAAGACTTGGAGACGAAAGTTGATCAAGGGTCGTTGAGGCTTGATGTTGATCGGTTTTAGGCCACGAACAGTGTCACGTGGTAGTTTCTCTTCGTCTTGTAGTTGGTGAAGATGTCGGCTATTTGGTAGCTTGGTGACTCTTCTGGATTTGACAACTTCTAGGCTTGAGGTTGATGAATAATCAGTTATTTGGCAGCTTGATGATTCTTCAAAAGTTTTAGGAGACTTCTGAGCTCTCGGGAGTAATTTTTCTCTCTTCTCCGGAAGTCCTCCTCTTGATATGAGAGGGGGTATTTATAGTGGTGATGTTCCTCCGTAAATGGAATGCATTGAAGTCACCACTTCACCACTTTAATTGTATTTCCTTAATGATATAATTAAATCAATCATTTTTGATTAATTGATTCAATTACCATAATTAAATCAATCAGTCTTAATTAATCGATTTAATTATGACCGATAAGGTCCAATTTGATTAAATGTCCGACTTCCTATTTGATAATCGATTTAATTTAATTGATATCTGATTATCGATTGACATTTAATATTTGATTTTAGTCGGGATTGATAATTTTGTTGTCGACCGACCATTCACACGTCGCCACGTGTCAATTCCGACGACTTTTCAACTTTGCCAATTCATGAGTCACGTATGCAATTTGTCGGGCCATGCGTCGTCCACACAATTTAATGATTATTATTCTCATTAAATTTTATGCGTCTACAATATATTTAGTTAAGAACTTAAGAAATACAATGCAGATGAAACTAAAACTATCGTAGAAAACATTCATTTAGGATTAACTATCTCCAATGAAAATAGTTGAAAACTTGAAACCTTTGCCAACAAAAAAAATCATAGGTTAAGTAAGGAACTACATATACTGCAACAACATCTGGTTTAATGGACCTGGCCCAAGCCCTAAAGCATCCCAAAACATATGGCCCAATCTGTTTGTGTTTTTTTTTTTTGAATACATATTGGAATTTGAGCTGGAGTAACGAAGAAGAAATTAAAATACTTAATAGTTTTCTTCTTCTGCAAAAACCATTCGCAATTTCACACAAAACCCTCCTTCTCCAGTCTCACTGAAACCAAATTTCCCAGCAGAGTCTAATCTCCGATGTCGGTAAGTACGCGCGTGTATTACGCTCTCCGACGCCTAGGGTTCCCCAAAATCGCAGCAAGATTTGATTTTTAATTCCAATTTTGATTTTGCTCACAGATCTTCGAGTATAATGGAGGCGCTATAATCGCAATGGTGGGGAAGAACTGCTTCGCCATCGCCTCCGATCGCCGCCTCGGAGTTCAGCTCCAGACAATCGCCACCGACTTCAAGAAGATTTACAGAGTCAGCGACCGGCTGTTTCTCGGCCTCTCCGGCCTCGCCACCGATGCTCAGACCCTGTAAGTGTTCGGCTCCTAGGGTTAGGGTTTTTGAGAGTGTTTGATTTGGATTTGGTGTAATTGTTTTTGGTTGGGTGATTTTGGTGAAGGTTTCAGAGGCTTATGTTTAAGCACAAGCTGTATCAGCTGAGGGAAGAGAGGGATATGAAGCCTGAGACTTTCGCTAGCCTCGTCTCCGCTATTTTGTACGAGAAAAGGTGTGTAATTTGGATCAATTTGATTGGGTGTTATGTGTATGCGTGAGCAATTTGATTGGTACTGTGTGTTTCAGCTTAGGTTTCTACTGAATGTAAATGGCATATGAATTCTAATTGTGTTTTCGTTTTTGTGGTTTAGGTTTGGACCATACTTCATTCAGCCTGTGATTGCTGGATTAGGAGATGGAGACAAGCCATTCATCTGTACTATGGATTCAATTGGAGCCAAGTAAGTTGGTTTTCGGGTTTGGTGTTCTGAATTTCTCATAATGTTAGAATTTCCTAAAAGCTAGGACTTTAAAATAGTGTATATGCTTACATGTGTTAAGTTGCTTCCTATAGTGATGCCATTTGTGCTATGTGTATTCAGGGAACTGGCAAAGGATTTTGTTGTTGCCGGCACTGCATCAGAGTCCCTATATGGTGCTTGTGAGGCGATGTTCAAGCCTGACATGGTTTGTTTCTGTTCTCAACCAATCAAGATTTGTTATTTGAACTGCTTGTGTTTTTCTATTTAGTCAGATGTTTTTGGTGTTAGATACTATAGACCATCATTTAGTTCAATACAAGTAACTGTCAAGAAGTTGGCTACTCTGAAATGTCTCAATGCCGATATTAATTAATGGTTAACATGAATGGGAATTCCAGGAGTGGGTACAGATTGGGGATATACAATTGACTGATAAAACAAGCTAGAGGATATGTACCTTTATGTGCCTTTTCTTTCTATCTTGTGAAGGCACTGTTGTGCTAGATCATAGAAAAAAGCTTTTGGAGAGAAACTGTAATAAAGGTTCTGAGGATTTGATAGGGCTTTATTTTGTGAGAGCTGCTCTAATTGGCAGGAAATCATATAGTGAACTACAATTGAGCAGTGGTAACCAACAGCAGAATGATTTATAATACATTGTATTTTGTAAATTGTCATTCAGGAACCAGAGGAATTATTTGAGACTGTTTCTCAAGCACTTCTATCATCAGTGGATCGAGACTGTTTGAGTGGATGGGGTGGCCATATCTACGTTGTGTAAGCTTCATCATACCCCTTACTTTTCATTTAAGTAATTGCTATACAAAGTGTAACAAATTCAAATTTTTTGATCTTATTAGCTGCTAAAGAAAGCAAATTAGATATGCCTGTTTCAGTTTAGTACAATATTAGGAAACAATTTGTCAATGCCATAACTTTGGCAGGAAGAATGTTCACTTAATATGTTTAGTGCTATTAAGAAGCAGTATCGCTGTGTATTCTTAGGCCATCTTTTAGCAATGCCTATTGTTAACACTGCTGCAAATTTGCCTACAAAAGAGAAGGGACTAAAACTTGACAATAGCTGCACTTATTGGTGATGTAATTGAACATTGGTTCACACTTTTTCTTCCTTTTTATACCAGGAATCAATTTCTAGGGAAGACTGACTTTAATCCATTCTAAATTATTTCTTTTCCACCTTCTAAACTTCCAGTATATTTCATCTCAATCTTTCAATCTCCTTGTATATGAGAGGTTTTGCTGCTGTCTAATATGTAAAGTCACTATTGCAGGACACCAACCGAGGTGAAGGAGAGGATCTTGAAGGGACGAATGGATTGATGCTGCATGGATGTATCGAATCCTTGCCTTCTCATGTTTGTGTCTTGGACTTCAGTGGGCAGCTATAAGCTCTTGTGGTGATTCAAAGCTCTATGTTCTCTGTTGACTAAACTATGTAATTTGATCATATTAGATTTTCACTGGAGAAATTGTTGGGAAGTAATTCAGATGTGCTTTTAAATTTAAACAATCAGTATGGTCTTAATTCTTAAATGTTTCTTAATGAGAATGCACATTTATCCAGATATATTTGCTCCTCTGATACAATTTGTGTCACCTGGTCCATATTCTTGACCACTGGGATCTACTGTCATTGTTCCTCAATTCTTTTCCGCAGTTTCTGGTTCCAACTGTCCAAGGAGTATGTAATCCCTTCTATTAAGGAAAAACTTAGATCTGGATCTAGATGGTTTATTGCCGTAGGTCGTTGTGCTCATTTAGTTGTTTACAGGTCTCTATGATTTACGCAGTATAGGACAGACTCACCAATAAGAAGCCTGGCTTTTCTTTTGCACCAAGCCTGCTTTTTGCACAAATGAACCCGAGAAGATATCAAAGAGTTCCATGAGTACAATTTCGCAAAAACCATTTTACGCAGTCTAACAGTGCTTCTCTGCTATGATAGTTCAATAATGTTATAGGAGTAGAATATATTTTGACGACCTGATTTATGTGTTAATCTCATAGTGAGTTATATGAACAAACTTTGGATGATGAATTGACATGCATGGGATTGCCTTTGCCTAGAGGATAGGCAATTGTGTAGGGCACAAGTCTTAGTCTAGGACTTGAATCTTGGAATAAGAATTAAGAGGTAATAACTTATGGGAGATTATTTTCATTTGAACAAGACTTTGAACTAAGAATCTTGGAATACTGAAATCCAGGATAAATGGTTTCCCATTGCTTGCCATGGAAGTTTACCTCTTCTCTAAAGAAACCTGATAAAATAATACCTCCATATTTCCCTCATATACTTGAAACGAATTGTGTTATAGGCACTGTGCCGCTGCTGCAACTGATTGATCATCATAGTTTTCGATGGAGGGAGAAGAAGAGACCAAGCAATCAGATCCCCGGAGCTTAATCCCTATCTCCGAGCTCAACCAAGTCAGCTCGGATTTCATCCTAGCCATGACTGTGCACGAACAAGAGCAGGCGTACAGGATGCTTGAAACAATTGAAAGCGAAAGCGAAGAAGAAGATGATGATGATCAAATTCATGATGTCGATGATGATACTTCTTCCTCTGATGAATTCTATCGTCAAGATGATGCTGATTTCTTTGAGCTTCTCGAGGACGAAAATGGAAGCGGCAGTGACCAAGAAATGGAGGAAGATGATTTTGGTGATCTAGATGTGGATGAACTGACTTACGAGGAATTGTTAGCACTTGGAGAGTTCATAGGGGTAGAGAAAAGAGGTCTGCCCAGCAATGAAATTTCTACATGTTTGCATCCCCATACATACAGACTATCTCCAGTTCATCAGAGCAAGAATAGCGTTATTGATAAGTGTGTGGTATGTCAATACGAGTATGAAGATGGGGAAGCTTTGGCTGCATTGCCTTGTGAACACTCTTATCATTTGGAGTGTATCAGCAACTGGCTTCAGATCAAAAAATGTTGCCCGATTTGCAGCACAGAAGTTTCATCGTCGTCGTCGTCATCAGCCAAAACCAAAATTCTATAGCTGTCTGTTAGGATTATAAATTTCATTGTTAATTGCCTCTGATTGTAAACTTGTAAATGCATATGTACAAGATGTCTGTTCTTAATTAACCCTGTGCAAGAAATAAAAAAATTGATAGCTTATACTTTTACCTACAATCCAAGCATAATCTAATCTGACATTGTTGTTCTTTAATTCTACTTGGAAAGCTTATACAATCTGTTCTCTCATGAGCTATGGATTTTAAGATTACACTCTAAATAGATGTAATCACTCGCAACAATGACGGTTCATTAACGGTGTGTTTGGATGCAAATGAATTTCTGGGAATTTAATTAAAAATGAGGAATTCTCAATTTCTTTGAACTCTCTCCACCGTTTAGATTCTTTTCCGTGGAATTTCCAATTTTCACGGGAAAATAACCGTGAAATTTGAGAGTTTAAATTCCCAACCTGAATTCCTCACAAAATAAGCGTCATTAATTTATCAATCCTCTCAACTGAGGTTAGTCTAAATATTAATTCTTATTGTTTTAAAATTCTACATTATGAAATCCAATCAATGAAATTTAAATTCATGAAATTGTAGTTCCTATGACTTTAAAATTTCTGTGAAAATTGCAATTACTTAATCAAAACACAACGTAAAAAACTAATAGAATCAATATGACTCGTCATACTCGAGTTTCTTCCCTTGATTTAATTTCAAGCGTTTTTGTTTTTTGTTTTGAATTGATTACAACAAAGTGTGTGTGATAAAATATTTCAGAGGGAAACGAATTTCCAAAAGAGCAAGCACAATGCAACATAGACGAGGAGCCAAAGCCCCAGAAACCACCAAATTTTACAGCCTGCAAGTTTTTGCTTTAAGAATAAGTTAAAAGAAGAAGAGACATCAAATCTTGAAGAGCAAGGAAAGTTAGATGTCAAATTGTCAAAGCAGCCTTCTTATCTAGTCCACGAAGAACATAAACAAACTTTGGAAAAATCAAATCATCATAATAACCACACGATGGCACAAATAAAAGTCTGAGAAAGAAAATGATAATATCAAACATTTCAATGTTTGAAAGTTCTAAAGCGCCGCCTTAAGCACAATGCAGCTGCATGCCATTGGTGGTCTCAGTTTCTTAGTCTCGAAGTCGCAGTAGTAGTCTCTGGGCAGGTCTTATCTTGTCCCCAGGCAACATGCCAAAACAGATCTAAAAAAACCGCCATAACTTGATCATGGGTATTTGACAACCCAAATTAGTTTAATGTATCTGTATTGATATACAATACGAATATTGTAGAACTTAGAGCGTTAAGCATCAAACTGATGAGAAGTCTTTGTTATTAATAAAGTAGTCTAGGGTTCATATATAAAACCAATTGGTAATAGATAGAGTGACCTAAAGTCTTATAAACCCACAGATAATGTCTCATATTTCTGATATGAGATTGATATCTCAACAGTTATATCTATAGTTTATTAGTGTTCATCACCGATTAATAATAATTCTGATTCGTATGAGTTCATTGTTTAATAAAAATGTATCTATATCAACGATTTATATTAATCACCATTAGTGTTTAAATCGATGATAACAACAATGATTGACAATCTATCTTTCACATAGATTCCACTAGTTACTTGAAAATTTACAAACCCTTAATGCCATGTAAAATAAACAAGTCATCCAAGCCTCGAGTGAGTGTAACTATGGAGGCCTCAAGGTATCTAATACACCAGATAAAATGTTAGTGCATGCATTGACGTATTATTTCATACAAGTATAGATTAGTTTTACGAAAATGGTGTCCAAGTGAGACAATAACTAGTGTTAAAACATTTGCAACTAATAAGATCTAAGATTGAATTCTAGCTAGGTACGTGAAAACATAACAAATATCAGACATTGAGATGGGAACATCTTGAAAGCCAAGTCGTGCCTACCCCAGAAGTGTTCTTTCTGTAAGTTCTCAATTTCAAGTTGCGAAAACAAGATGAGCTCGTTGTCAATTTCCAGCGGCCACGAATAACAAAAAGATTTGAATACTAATCTAGCTAAAGATATTAACTTAACCCCTGCACAAAATTTGTGACTATACCTTTGGAAGTGTGGAAGAGTATGAAGGATGGGGACAAATCGGCGGCAGACTTTCGAGTGCGGCCCCTTTGTCATTTGGGTAGCTCTAGTCAAGATTTTGACTAGAAAAAAAAAATATATTGATCGATTAAAAACGTGTTCATTTCATTTGGTCACTCTGCCCCAAATTTCTCAATCCATATGAATTTAGTAACAAAGGACCAAAGTTTCTTTGTTATAGTAATGTTAGGATCGTGATGGAATATTTATATTTGTAAGCCACATTCTTCCTCTGGTTTCACACCCCATACAAAATGTTTATGCTTCGATTCTCTTAGATTAGTGTGGAAACTTTTTACTAAGCATTAGATCATTTGGAGATTGATTGGAGATCACACCACTAACTTTAATTTAGGTTGAAAAGCAACATGTTTCTCCTTTGGGCAAAGCAACCTTAATGTCTTGGTTTAGTGGACTTAATCCTTGATGCGTTGTTCTTTTATATTTGCTCGTGCAAATTAGGGAAATAAGAGGATAAAGAGAAACATTGACATGTTTTACTCAGGCTAAAATCACTTTTTACTCTAGCTAGGTTATGTTCTAGTCTTTAGGTATTTGATTGCAATTACAATTTCGAATTTTAACTACAACTTTTTATATTTTCACTTTCACAAAAGTTCCCTGAATGATTCCCCTCTTGCATAATTTGGTTGTTTCACTTTAGTTTAATTATGTTCCATCTTTTTCATATGGTATACCTAGGTTGGATAGATACATACATAATGAAACAAAATGAGTAACTTCGATCTGGCGCTACATCGCAAAAATGATGCCCAAGTAGAATAATGCACACTTTAGCACCTCACCTCTCTATGTCTATATCAATATCTTTCATGGAACCCTATGTCTAAATCGAACACATATATATGCTTTTATGTCGATCGCAATTAGCAACTACTAACAAAAACCAATACAAGAAGAGTCTCTTGCCATCGAAACAGTGGCATACACAGTATGTAATTAGAAACCCACGTAAATATAGTAAGCAACTCAATCCTAAAGCAATAACACTCAAACAAGAAAACCCTAATCTGGAAACAGAGATAAAGCACACAAAGGTCGACCGGAGTTAGACCAACCACCACTCAAACCCGTCTTCATCATCAATCTCCGTCTTATCCCAACCACAAGAAAACCATGGATTATACAAATTAAGCATCGTACTTTAACTAAGGAGATAAGATCATATTAAACTATAACAAAACTATAAGAACTAAAATTTTACAAAAAAAAAAAAAAAAACTAATAAGAACTAAACTATAACAAAACTATAAGAACCCAGAAACGCATGGTGTGTGGCAGCAGCTCATTAGGGCTAACGTCCATGTATTATATTGACGTCGTTTTCCGGTGGTCGACGTGTCGTCGACAGAGCTCGCTAGTCGCTACTGGAGCTTTTGAGTCAGGGCTGACGTGGCACGGGACTTATCCACAGAAGGGGAGAAGGGATGAGGCTTATTAGGGGAGGTTAGCTTGGAGTTGGCGCAATGATGGCCATTAACGACGGCCACCGGTCGGGTTGATGCGGCCACGTAAACTATAAACCTTTTCTGATGTTTTCGTGTGCGTCTGTTTCGAAACGGACAAAGACTTTTCGAGGGAATCGCTGATAAAGTGACCGTCGATTTTGCTGGAGGCTTCCCTGTTCCTTCTCTGGTCCCGGACCTTCGTGTCTACACTCTACACTATACAACGATGACCGATGTGGTATGGATCAAAGGAGTGCTAGAAGTTTTATTCTTATGTTTAAAGATGAAAAGCTTATCTATTGTTAAAAATAAGATAAAAATCTTATTTAAAAATAAATAAATAAATAAACTTATCAGATTTACAAATATAATGAGCGCATGTTTATGTGGCTAGAATATTGTTGTGGGAATTTGCTTCATAGAATATGATGTATATAGCTAAAGTTTCACGTCCTCGACAACCAAAAAATATACCAAAATATCTTTCTTCATAGAATATGATGCATGTATATAGCTACTTTTTTCATACCGTTGCAAAAAAGTAACGCAAAAGATACACCAAAGTATATTGCTCATAGCAAGGACATAATCATAATTATCAATCAATAAAAGAATTTGGTTGAACATTAGGTGATCGTTTGGTTTTTTATTTATTTATATAAATTGTACCTAGTCATCTGAAATTATCAATACATTAAGATCGTACAAATACGATTGTAACATCATATGCATGATTGCGAGTTACTAAACATAGAAACCACAGATTACCTTAAGAATCAAAATAATCTTGTCTTGTAAACAACTAAAACACCATTGTTATTTTCCGCATTTTCCATAAAACAATTATTTTTCCCGTCCCATTTAAGCAGCTGACAAATCCACCACACGTGTAAGGAGACACCGCTGACGTGTACACTCGATTCCACCGTAGATAAAATGTCAGCATATTTGACCTGACCCGCCGACTCTAGACGGATCCCTAAGACCGCTTAAATTGCGCCCGGTCCAATACCGACTCGCGAGCCCGTCCAAAACATGTTGCGTAAGCAGTGACTACATCCCACGCCCACAAGAGGATATCGACACCACCGCACCGCACTTCACCGCTCGACACGTGTTTATATGACGTCAGCACCCACGCCTTTCCTTTACGGTCCGCCCAAGAGAAAAACGTTATCGCCCACGTGTATTCTAGAACCCACCGGTCCGTCCTGCCACGTGTCCCTCCCTTCCCCTATATATTCGTAGCTCTCCCTTGCGTTTTAAGTTTCAAGCGCCGAGTAACTTGCTTAGCCCAGAGAGCGAGAGAGTCAAAAAGTTACTGCGACCAACAGAGAGAGAGAGAGAGAGAGTAAAAACAAGATTACCGCCGGTGAAAAAATGTCGTCGGAGTTACAGTTACCCCCAGGCTTCCGGTTCCACCCCACCGACGAGGAGCTCGTGAAGCACTACCTCTGCCGCAAATGTCTGTCCCAACCAATCTCGGTTCCGATAATTGCCGAAATCGATCTCTATAAATACGACCCCTGGGAGCTCCCTGGTAATTTTTTTAATTATTCTCTCAATTTGGATTTCGCAATTATAATTTTCCGATAATCGTCTTATTAATCTGATTTGGAATCTTGATTTTCAGGTTTGGCTTTGTATGGAGAGAAAGAGTGGTATTTCTTTTCACCAAGGGACCGGAAATACCCAAACGGTTCAAGGCCGAACCGGGCGGCCGGGAGCGGGTACTGGAAGGCGACCGGAGCCGATAAGCCGATTGGGCTTCCAAAACCGGTCGGGATTAAAAAGGCTCTGGTGTTCTACGCCGGAAAAGCACCGAGGGGAGAGAAGACCAATTGGATCATGCACGAGTATCGCCTCGCCGACGTGGATCGAACACCGCGCAAGAAAAACAGCTTGAGGGTAATGATCAATCTCCTCTATATTCTATGGGCATATTCGTCATTTTTGAATTGTTTCTATATGCATGACGCATGACACTACGTCCCAAATCGTACTTTCTTTCCATTGCAAAATTTAATTTAATTTAGCAGTTAGGACCCACCTGTCGTTGTATTGATTTGGCAATTGGCGGCCGGTGGTGTGAACGGTGGGTAATTTAACCTAATTATGAGTTAATTTGGTTGATTAATTTCTCTATTTGGAAAAAATAGATAATTTCTTTTTGCTGACGGAGACAGAAGCAAGCTGGCGTAGTTAATTGTAGAATTATTAATTTCCCCATTTGGGAATTATTCCATTTCCATCGTTTTCGTGATTAATAGATAAGACTGGTATTTATCTAATTTGTGGATGGGATTTGTCTGATTAATTGTGATTAGTATCTAATCGTTTTTATTAATTGTGGTTTTACAGCTGGACGATTGGGTTCTGTGCCGCATATACAACAAGAAAGGCACGGCGGGGAAGGTACAGCCGCCGATGAGTCAGCAGGCGATCAGCGGCGGCTCGGAGTTCGAGGACGTGAAGCCGAAGAATCTGATGGCGTGCGCACTCCCTCCACCAGCGGCGGTGGCGCCCACGCGCCCGAGTGAGTACGTGTACTTGGAGAATTCCGACTCGGTGCCGAGGCTGCACACGGACTCGAGCTGCTCGGAGCATGTGGTGTCCCCGGAGTTCACGAGCGAGGTGCAGAGCGAGCCCAAGTGGAAGGAGTGGGAGAGAGCCCTTGATTTTCCGTATAATTACGAGGATGCCACTATGGGAAATGGTTTCGGCGCGCAGTTCCAGGGCGGGAATCAGATGTCGCCGCTTCAGGACATCTTCATGTTCCTGCAGAAGCCGTATTGATTTGGACGGTTGGATTTGAATGGGGGCCCGACGCACTTTGGTGGATCAGACGGCGACAGGAGACCCAAGTCAATGAGTGTGCCTTCTGCGAGTTCTAGTGCGTTCGATTTGACGTTAAGAGTTCGATGGTACTGTGGGGGTTTTACTTGTGTGTCCAGCATTTGGATCCAGGAGTGAATCTGGGCCGTTGATGTCGGGTGGGGGAAGTTCCAGTGTAGGTGGTTAATAAAATCTTAGTATGTGTGCAGCATGTACATATAGATATAGATGTTGTCACATAGATGATTTTGAAGGTGGTTTTTATAAATTCGGATATTTGTTTCTATCTATCTATCCCGATTTCCATATAATAGTGAAGTTAAATCTCTTTGATTCTCAAAAAATAAATAAATCTCTTTCATAACATGGAATTCAACATATTGACTCACCAAGTTTACTACAAAGGAAAAGCATGAAGTTATGAGTTATGACAAGGTAGTCCTATGATTCTCAAAGAACAAAAAAATAGTGTGAATAATGTGACAAGTCTTGTGCTCATATGTGTTTTTTTGGTCCTCTCCATGACTCGAATGTTAAAGTGAAAAAGATGGACATACATAATTTTAAGTTTTTAATTTACCTAGGCCAAACTCATGTTTCTTCTCCTAAAAAAAAGTAAAAAAAAAAAAAAGAAGGCCAAACTCATGTTTAAAATTAAGGGTGGACATTTGCCACCAGAAATGAGGTACTTCATCGTATCATCACGGTTTAATTCATTATACAAACCGTATGGGTTCATGTGGACCGGATTTGGTTTAGAGACATTCTATTCACACCAACCCTTCCCGGTTATTAAATTTATTTAGTTTCTATATAATTTAAATATTTTTTTGTATATAAGTTCTCTGCTTAGCACTAGTGTATCATTACGAAAAATGAAGTGAAAATAAGCGTATAGTAGCATGTTGCTTTTTGGAAGAGGAACATGCATGTAAACTGAATCAAATTGGGTTTAGCCTTTAGGCATGGTTTTGTAGATTTCTTAGTATCTGGCTTCAAATTAAAATGGCAACAAGCAGTATACCCGAATATTCAAATCGGTACATTTGTAATGCCGATATGTTTGAATTGAAAAAGTGGATTGGTTTTAGCTTGGGTCACCCACACCACATCTTGCTCACACATATTCAAGATATTTGACTTGTCTTAATTTGTCTTATCGGCTTAATAATTGTCTTTTAGTCTTGAAACTTCCATCTCAGTTTACTTAGAAAGTTGTTTCTTACCTCCGAGTTTCAACGAGGCCATATTTAGTTTAAGTTTGATAAGAAATGAAGACGTTTTTTTCACTTTTTCTAATTTTGTTATATGTATGTATTTTCGTGAGAATTACATAAAAGTGTCTTGAACTAGTAGCGCATGCGCTTTTGTTTCATGACTTTCATAATAAGTTGTAAACTGTCATTTTTGAATCTTTGTAGCTTGTAAATAAACTGATAAGGTTCCGCTTCATTACTAAAAAAAAAAAACAACAAAAAAACCCAAAAAAAAAAAAGTTATGATTCTTGTGTCTAGTAACTCGGTTTGCTCTTCAATGGCCTGACCCATATTTTAAGTTTGGTTGGGCTTTGATCCAATGAAGCCCCTATATAAGTCTCAAAGACACTGTACAAACGAAAATTCTATATAGGGCCTCCGGTTTTTCCATAACCTTTTGCCTTTGGGGGATTGCCCTATTTGATCCTTTTTATACGTCTGGGAATCTATATAGGGTTTTCCTTCCAGAATATAAGGAACGATTTTGGGCAAGTGTTGTCTTAGATAGGTTGTGCAGGAAATTTGTATTTGTCGTCTGAAAGTAAAAGAACCTGTATTGATACGTGAAAAGAGGTACAAAGATGAATTTTTCAAAGTTTAGTGTTACGAATTACTCTTTTTTTCAAAGTTCTTACAAAAACATGGTCTATCGTTGTGCTAACATGAAATGAATGATGAAATCCGCCCAAATGCGGTCTTTCCATGGACGGAACTAGAGCCTCATCCCCCCCAAGCATGTGCAAAACAAACTTCTAACTTAAGTAGAACTTAGTAATTAATGGTAAATTTAGTCATCAACATAACGTTACATCCGAGTGTTGTAGTTAAAGGATAAAAATTGAATTTGTTCTAACTTAAGTAGAACTTAGTAATTAATGGTAAATTTAGTCATCAACATGACGTTATGTCCGAGTGTTGTAGTTAAAGGATAAAAAGCGAATTTGATCTAACTTAAGTAGAACTTAGTAATTAATGGTAAATTTAGTCATTACATGACGTTACGTCCGAGTATTGTAGTTAAAAGATAAAAATCGAATTTGAGCAAGCTTGTGGGTTAATAGAATGAACCTAAATCTTATCGATTTCGGTAACTAAAAGATAACATCAGGACTTAAGAAGCATGTTTTACATTTTTATGTATGTTAATGATACCTTCAAATGAAAAGCACGACTTTTTGAAGTGGTACTTTACTAAACCTCCACATTACTTCATTTTTTAAGCCTTTATAAGTGGGCAGGTGTAATAACAGTGCTTGACGTATGAAGTCAAGGATTACTCACTAAACTAAGGATTAGCGGATCATAAAGATAATCGAATAGGCTTCACTTCTGGAAAAAAAATACTTTTTACTCATAGTTTGAGACCATCATCCCCCCACTTCTCACTAAGTCGAGTCATGAGTTGTAATCATGCCCTTAATCCATTATCGGTCAACCTAATTATTATTCTGATTGCTTTTACTTTTAGTCATCGGCTAAATAGTGATAACTGTTCAGATATAAATCACCACAGATTGTCGAGTTATTAAGAACTTAGGTGTGGAACACCATACTCATGTTCAAAATCTGTCGACGCCGACGTTGATTGGAGTTTAAATCTCAATATTTTATTAGTTGTTACTTGTAGAGGGAAGAAAACGTTATGTCATAACCTCTCGGCGTAAATTAGTCTTTGGACTTATAAAGTCTTTGAGGATATCATCATTGATCATGTAAAAAAAAAATACTGATCATATACACAATCGAAGTGTCATATCCGCGGTTTGTAAATATGAAAACATCGATGATTTTTGACATACTACTCATGTCCTCTTTCAACATTTCATATCATTGAAACTAGTATCCGTCGATTTTTATTAACAAACAAACACACACAAGATAAATTTTTTTGGTTAAAATTTCAGTTTTATTATTTGTTCGTAACCGATTGCTAATCAAAATTCTCCGCTTTCCGGTGAACACCAATAACTCGAACACCAATAACTTGTGCAATAGATCCCACCAATGCCTATCAAATAGCAGGCTCTTCTTCAAATCGAGATTAATCTACCCAAGTTACCACATGACCTGAAGTCGATCATGAACCGAAAATGTATGTAATTCGACATTTTTCTACTCCATGTACAAAAACATTAATGGTCTCCTGATGTGAAGGTTCATTGGTTCAATATAGCAGACATACCACATGCCTGTATATATCAGAGACTGAGGAAATTATGTGCCCTGAAACTTATACCTATCTATATAGCAACTGTTTGATAATGACGCTTCAAGAGAAAGAAGATTTCCCTTTATATACAGCGAAATAGATTGTTTAGGTGGGAAAATATCATCCGCAATTCTGCATTCATCAATTATATGAATTCAATTCCAAAATTTGCGCTCAGCTGTCTTCTGAACCACATTTACATCATACATTCCAGAACTCACCTTGTCTCTCATATTAACCTTCCCTTAATTTTTTTTTTTAACCATTGTCATTTCAAATCTGTGTTGTTGTTGTTTTTTTCTTGTTTTTGATAAATATTCAGCAATGTTTACCCCTCTTGAATGTGAAGATGTAGACACTGATTTTTAGTAGTGGATAATTGTTTTATTGATCAAGTAAACAACTCATATACAACAATTAGTCTTGAACACTGATTTTGATGGAACACAACAACTAGTCTAAAGGTTGAAATCATGACTTCCTTTTTACGAATGGGAGATGTATGCCACTAAACCTAACGGTATTGGGACATAATCGAATATTGTCCATGTCAACAAATGAATCAAAATTTGAATTTTTATGTAATTAACCAGCATTACATGCACAAGTCTATCTTCTTTCCTCCTAAAGTTGAGACATATATTAGGTCACATTAATTTTTCAATGACAAATTCACACACATATTGCGTCAATTCCTACTGCAAAAATTGATTACTTGTGGGGTGAGTTACATACGTGAGTACGTTTTTTCTTCGTTTTTAGGTTACATATACATGATCCAGTGATCCCTAGCTAAGATTGGGTCTACCTAATGCTTGAACAAATGGGTGGTTTGAATATCCACATCAATTATATAAAATATTTTATACATAAAACTACATTGTTTTCAGCTTTTCATATAAACATCACCAAGATTCATTTCATAGAATCAGGATTTTGTTTCTGTCACATCTATAAAAATATACTATACCACACCATATGTTATAACTAATCAAATGGTAGATACTTGAATCTAACAGAAATAATTTAAAGAAATAAATGTGACAGACATGCAGGCAAAGACCTAATTTATTTCACTGGTATCCAGGCTAATTAAATAAAGTGGTACCATTAGCTTGTACCACATTTCATATAACTTTGTAGCGTGCTTGATGAAGAGTTAAGACCACCTGGACCGCAGTTTTAAATTCGATAAACTCGCTGTAAAGTAGACACCAACACATGTGTTCATCCTTAATCACCACATAACCCGATCTTTTGATGTTAATTACTCTTTTTTTTTTTTTTTTTATTCATGTATAAACTATGTCATTAGATCAAATGATATTGAGCTAGTATTAATTACTTTATCCACACATTTCAGTTAGTTGAACGAAAGTTGGAAATGTTTGTCAACTTATAATATGAGATCTATATAGTATTTCATATGATAACAGAAACTAGCGTTGTTCAAATATAAACCTATTTTGATCTCGAGTTTAATCATTTTGAGTTGTGTTAAGTTTCTATTTGATTATCGAAGTTATGTGTTGGGATATAATTGTACTAGAAAATCATATTATTAATTCTTACGGACCTCGTAGTCGTTGTAGGACGTACTAAAGCTAGCTTTGATTCACGAACAAGTATTCAATTTATATTACACAACTAAAGAATAACAGGGTTCAAGGATTTAATAAAAGTCAGTAAGTCACATCAATGAAATAAGGGTCCAAATTGAATGATTTGGTTTGAATAGTACGAACAATGAAGGACACCATTATTTAGGTGGTTCAAATGCAACCATCACATTCTGTTTGTACTGATTAAAAGTAACCATCACATTACTTACAAGATAACTAGAATTCATGTCTTTTGCATAAGAATCCAATGCATCATCAAATCACATCATTCCTATTGTTTGTTAAAATTTTCACGTATTAACCATAAAAAATTACAGATCACACATAAATGATCATAGATTAAATGAGTGAATACGATTAATGAGTAGTCTATCATATGTATTATTGTGAGTCTTAACTCATTACTACTTGTCTATCTGTAGTGATAAACCATAAAAAATTACAGATCACACATAAGTGATCGGTAGAATAAGTGAGTGAATACGATTAATGAGTAGTCTATCACGATTAATGAGTAGTCTATCGTATGTATTATTGTGAGTCTTAACTCATTACTACTTGTCTATTTTTAGATGATAACGGTATAATATATAATGATTTGCTTTTGGCTTTTCGTTTTTTACCTTAATATATTAAGTTGTGATTGATTTTTTTTTTTAAACACAAGAATGGAAAATAATTTGTTCCAAATAATTTACAAACAAAAATCCAAGCTAGCACAAATCCCTAGGCCAAACCACAACTAGCTTGACCGTACCTGGCTCAGGGTCAGAAACCGAAACCAGGAGCCAATTAGCTCCCTCGACTACTGCCGAGTCATTTTGTACACCTTCTCCAGCCAATAAGATAAATATGAAAACATTGAAAATTAGAATATACAAATTTACAATAATAAAATTAAATTAAATTACCTAAAGTGATAAAGAGCGGTGTAATATGAAACTCCGCGTCATTACATTCGAGTCTCAACATTCATTAGCCTGTGGCAAACAAGTTTACGGGGTAAACCATCACAAGTGACCCAAGTGATTAAATGTTAGGTAGAGAATTTTATAACTCGAGTTTGATTCACAAAGATGTCAGAGTGGCCAGACACTATGTTGCAATGCATTGATAGAGCATTTCACATGCGCTTAACGTTAGTTTGATATTATTGAGATAGATTCGTGAATCTAATCTCCACACTGATTGAGTGAACGAGTTACTTGTTAACTGTGATGTCTTGCTATCTGAAATAAAAAAAAACAAAAAGAAAAAAGGAGAGGAAAATGGGGAACAGAGAGAACAAACAAATATGCACACACATGGAAAGGAAACGAAAAGACTGGGACTCGCTTGCTCTCTGTGTCACTCTGTCAGCCCTCCATTTCACTACTCTCTCACTCCTTCTCTCTCTCTCTCTGATATCTCCGCCGCAGCCCCACTCTCATTCCGGTCACTCTCCGCCGCTCAACTCCCTCCGTTTCAAGGTAATTTCCGTTTTCCTTTCTATTTACGCTATCATTTGTTTGTTTTTGGTTACTTTTTATTATATAAATTCCGGTGACAGTTCGAAATCGACGTTTTGCTTGCCCTAGATTCTGTGATGTCGCTCTGATCCGATCTCTACACTTATCCTTTACTCTATTTGATTCGCTCCGGCTGGAAATTCGTGACTAGCTGCATTATTATAACTGTGCTTTAACAATTCTTCATCGTGATTCGGTAGAGATCTGAATTTGATTCGGTTTTGATTTGTGTTTGGTGGCGCAGAGAGTTGGATTTGTTTTGGACTGAGAAGGAGGTTTGCATTGTGTGAGCCTGCACTGTAGCAGTTGTGACTTTTTGAACAGTGCCGGCGTGCTTGTTTTGTTTGTGTGTAGTATGGAGTGGAGGTTGAGGAGCTGAGTTTGGGATGCTGCTGAGGAAGAGGAGCTGGATTTCGAAGTAGTCGGAAGGCGGGGGAGGTCTTAGGCATTTGCATTGTCAGTGAGGTGAGTTTTGATGCGTTGCGATGTGTTTGTTTCCAGATTTATCATGTTTTAGTGGTGTTGAAAAGTGCATATAGTTTAGAGTTTTGGAGTGATCTTTGAATGCTGTTACGGTTTTGTTTTCTGGTCTGAAGAGAAGAGGGAAAATCAATAAATAGAGGTAGAACAGAAATCTAAGGGAAAGGAAAGCAAACAGATGTAGATCTCTCATGCAAGGTTTATTAGTTCACTAGCAATTGAAACAAAGAAATGCAAGTTGGTGTAGTAGTGGTTGTGGTTCAAGATTTGCTAGTCGAAGTAAAACTCCAGACTATTATCACTATGAGTAGTTTACTAAAATTGAATGTTTACTGTGATTTTACAGGTGGCCAAGGAGAAATCCGTAAGAAAAGTATAGTGCAAATGTCGAAGTCTTCCTCCCCTGAACTACGGGAACCCACGTCTTCTTCTACTTCTCGGTCAAGGTTAGCAATGTTCTATCTTCTTACTTTCTCTGTCTTTATTCTAAGTGGGGTGACAGATTGGTATTGTGAGTTTAGAAGACAAATGGTCTGAAAAAATTGATCCATAAAGTTTTTACACCAATTTCATAAATTGTTATAATATAAACGAGCAAGTATTCCTTTTCAATATATTCATATGCGTTCATGTTACACCCAGGGATTTAGATGAAACAATGGATGATGAAGAAGGTACAATGGCAAGTGTTGCTCAGTTTGTTGAGCAACTACATGCCAGCATGTCTTCACCACAAGAAAAAGAACATATAACAGCACGTCTGCTAGGTATTGCCAAAGCAAGGAAGGATGCAAGAACAATCATTGGTTCACATTCCCAGGCTATGCCATTGTTCATAAATATTCTCAGGAGCGGCACCCCTGTTGCAAAGGTTAATGTTGCGGCAACTCTCAGTGTTCTGTGTAAAGATGGAGACTTGCGTCTTAAAGTACTTCTAGGTGGGTGCATCCCCCCGTTACTCTCACTTCTGAAGTCGGAGTCAACTGAGGCCAGGAAGGCTGCGGCTGAAGCTATATATGAAGTTTCTTCCGGAGGGCTTTCAGATGATCATGTTGGCATGAAAATATTTATTACAGAAGGTGTTGTACCAAACTTGTGGAATCAACTGAATCCCAACAGCAAACAGGACAAAGTGGTAGAGGGATTTGTGACAGGGGCTTTAAGAAATCTTTGTGGCGACAAGGATGGTTACTGGAGAGCAACACTTGAGGCTGGTGGAGTAGATATCACTGTAGGTCTCCTGTATTCTGACAATGCGGCCGCCCAGTCCAATGCTGCGTCCCTTTTGGCCCGTCTCATGCTGGCTTTCAGTGATAGCATCCCCAAAGTAATAGATTCTGGAGCTGTCAAAGCTTTGCTTCAGCTTGTGGGTCAAGAAAATGATGTTTCTGTTCGTGCTAGTGCTGCTGATGCTCTGGAAGCTCTTTCTTCAAAGTCAACTGGCGCTAAGAAAGCTATAGTTGATGCAAATGGTTTTCCAGTTCTGATTGGGGCTATTGTTGCTCCATCCAAGGAGTGCATGCGAGGTGAGTGTGGGCAGGCTCTCCAGGAGCATTCAACAAGGGCTTTAGCAAATATTTGTGGTGGGGTTTCGGCTTTAATACTTTATCTTGGAGAGCTTTCACAGTCAGCTCGCCTATCTGCCCCAGTTGCTGATATCATTGGAGCTCTTGCGTACACTTTAATGGTCTTTGAGCAAAAATCTGGTGATGGTAAGGAATCTTTTAAGGTAACAAAGATAGAGGACATTCTCGTAATGCTGCTAAAGCCTCGTGATAATAAACTTGTTCAAGAGCGTGTCCTCGAGGCCATGGCTAGTCTGTATGGCAACATTCATCTCTCAAAATGGCTCAATCATGCAGAAGCGAAGAAGGTGCTTATTGGACTTATAACAATGGCTGCTGCCGATGTACAAGAGTCTCTAATACTGTCTTTGACAAGCTTATGCTGTGATGGTGTTGGAATCTGGGAGTCCATTGGCGAGAGAGAAGGAATTCAGCTACTTATTTCATTGCTTGGTTTATCCAGTGAGCAACATCAAGAATATGCTGTTCAATTGCTGGGGATCTTAACTGACCAGGTTGATGACAGCAAGTGGGCTATTACTGCTGCTGGTGGGATTCCTCCTCTAGTGCAGTTGTTAGAAACGGGGTCTCAAAAGGCGAAGGAGGATGCCGCTCATGTGTTGTGGAATTTGTGCTGTCACAGTGAGGATATTCGTGCATGTGTTGAAAGTGCAGGAGCCATTCCTGCATTTTTATGGCTTCTAAAAAGTGGGGGAACAAAAGGGCAAGAAGCATCAGCTATGGCACTTACAAAGCTTATCCGAACAGCCGATTCTGCCACCATTAATCAGTTGTTAGCTTTGCTCCTAGGTGACTCTCCATGCTCAAAGGCCCATACTATCACGGTGTTGGGTCATGTACTCATAATGGCATCACACAAGGATCTTGTGCATAAGGGTTCAGCAGCTAATAAAGGGTTGAGGTCTCTCGTTCAGGTTCTCAACTCATCAAATGAAGAAACTCAAGAGTATGCTGCGTCTGTCTTAGCTGATCTATTCAGCACAAGACAAGATATTTGCGATACTCTAGCAACTGATGAGATTGTGCATCCTTGCATGAAGCTTTTGACCAGCAGTACGCAAGCTGTTGCAACACAGTCAGCTCGAGCTCTGGGTGCTCTATCCCGTCCTATGAAGACCAAAACTATAAGCAAGATGTCGTATATTGCAGAAGGGGATGTTAAACCCCTCATTAAACTAGCGAAAACTTCTTCAATTGATGCTGCTCAAACTGCAGTTGCTGCACTTGCAAATCTTCTCTCTGATCCCCAGATTGCTGCCGAAGCCCTGGCAGAAGATGTTGTTTCAGCTTTGATAAGGGTACTGGGAGATGGAACTACAGAAGGTAAAAAGAATGCATCCCGTGCCCTCCATCAATTGTTGAAGCATTTTCCAGTAGGTGATGTGCTCACAGGAAATGCTCATTGCCGTTTTGCTATTCTTGCTGTTGTTGATTCCTTAAATGCATTGGATATGGATGAGACTGATGCTGCTGATGCTTTAGAAGTTGTAGCACTTTTGGCCAGAACTAAAATGGGTGCGAATTTCACTTACCCTCCATGGTCTGTATTTGCTGAAGTTGAAGCAAGCTTAGAACCTCTTGTCCGCTGTCTGGCCGAAGGGCCTCCTTTGCTTCAGGATAAGGCGATAGAAATTTTGTCTAGGCTTTGTGGGGAGCAACCAGTTGTGCTCGGTGATCTATTGGTAGCAAGATCTAGATCCCTTGGTTCACTAGCTAACAGAATAATGAACTCATCTAGTTTAGAAGTCAGAGTTGGAGGGGCTGCATTACTCATTTGTGCAGCAAAAGAGCACAAAGAGCAGTGGATGGAAGTACTTGAGGTGTCAGGATGTTTAAAACCACTAATGTATGCTTTAGTGGATATGATGAAGCAAAATTCTAGCTGCTCCTCTTTAGAAATTGAAGTCCGAACTTCTAAAGCTTTTATGGAAAGATCTGCATTCCACGAAGGGGATGAGTTTAATGTCCCTGATCCAGCTGTTGTCTTGGCCGGTACAGTTGCTTTGTGGTTGCTATGTATAATTGGTTCCTGTAATGCAAAGAGCAAACTCACCATTATGGAAGCGGGTGGTCTTGAGGCTCTCTCTGACAAACTTGAGAGCCACACTTCCAATCCACAGGTATACATTAGCTGTCACTCTCTCTCTCTCTCTCTCTAGGTTGTGCTGATGAGGATTGAATGATCAATTGGTTACTTGTTCTGTAGAATAAACTTTTATTATATGTGGATAATGTAAATGAGTACTACATTTTTTGAGGAGTTTGGTACTTCTGTGTTTTCTGTATTTAAACTCTTATTGTCTAAAATTTGATACTGTTTTAGTTTTATTTGCTCATTTGTTTTTGGTAGTCATTCTTGGAAATATAACATATGTAGCTTACTCAATTGGTAATCTTCATGTACAGGCAGAATATGAGGATACTGAAGGTATATGGATTAGTGCCCTGCTACTGGCTATTCTCTTCCAAGATGCCAATGTTGTTTCATCTCCTGCAACAATGCGCATCATAGCTTCACTTGCGCTTCTGCTGAGATCGGATGAGGTGATTGATAGGTTCTTTGCTGCCCAGTCAATGGCCAGTCTTGTTTGCAGTGGTAATAAGGAAACAATTCTTGCTATTGCAAATTCAGGTGCTGTTGCTGGTTTGATAACCCTCATTGGTTTTGTAGAATCCGATATGCCTAACCTTGTTACTTTATCACAAGAGTTTTCTCTGATGCGAAACCCTGATCAAGTTGTCTTGGAGCACCTTTTTGATTTTGAAGATGTAAGAGTTGGATCCACAGCACGTAAATCTATACCGCTCTTGGTGGATCTCTTGAGACCAATGCCAGATAGACCTGGTGCCCCCCCAGTTGCTCTTAAGCTCTTGACCTGTATCGCTGATGGAAGTGATACAAATAAATTAGTCATGGCTGAAGCTGGAGCTCTGGATGCTCTGACAAAGTACCTGTCTTTGAGCCCACAAGATTCGACTGAAGCTGCAATATCTGATTTATTCAGAATATTGTTTAGCCATCCTGATCTGATTCGTTATGAAGCATCAGCTAGTTCATTGAATCAACTCATAGCCGTTCTGCGTCTGGGGTCAAGAAATGCTAGATACAGTGCTGCGAGAGCTCTTCACGAACTATTTGATGCTGAGAACATCAGAGATTCTGATTTAGCCAGGCAATCTGTTCAGCCTTTGGTTGACATGCTTAACGCTGCATCGGAGAATGAACAGGAGGCTGCTCTTGTTGCTATAATTAAGCTGACTTCAGGGAACTCTTATACCGCAGCTTTGTTGACTGACGTGGAGGGAAATCCACTGGAGAGTTTATTTAAAATACTTTCTTCAGCTGCATCCTTGGATTTAAAGAGACTTGCTGCACAATTATGTTGTGTACTGTTTGATAATACCCAAGTCAGAGGAAATCCAATTGCCTCTGAATGTATAGAGCCTCTTATTTCCTTGATGCTTTCTGGTATAAATGCAGCTGTAGAAGCTGGGGTTTGTGCTTTTGAAAAATTGTTGGATGATGAACACCAGGTAGAGCTTGCAGTGAACTATAATGTTGTCAATCTCCTTGTTGGATTAGTTTCTGGTACGAACAGTCAGCTCATTGAGGCAAGCATCTGCTCTCTCATAAAGTTGGGCAAAGACCGAACCCGATGCAAATCAGATATGATCAATGCTGGCATTATTGATAAGTGTCTTGAGCTACTTCCTGTTGCAGCCAGTTCATTATGCTCGTCTATTGCTGAATTATTTCGCATTTTAACAAATAGTGATGCAATTGCTAGAAGTTTGGCTGCTGCAACAATCGTAGAACCCCTTTTCCTTGTTTTACTTCGTCCAGATTTCAGTATGTGGGGACAGCACAGTGCATTGCAAGCTCTAGTAAATATTTTGGAGAAGCCACAAAGCCTCGCAACTTTGAAACTTACGCCTAGCCAAGTCATTGAGCCTCTGATTTCATTTCTTGAATCCCCATCTCTAGCCATCCAGCAGCTTGGTACAGAATTGCTATCTCATCTTCTTGCACAAGAACATTTTCAGCAAGATATTACAACAAAAAATGCAGTTGTTCCTCTAGTGCAACTTGCTGGAATTGGAATATTGAACTTACAGCAAACAGCGATAATGGCATTGGAAAAAATCTCTACAAGCTGGCCAAAGGCAGTTGCTGATGCTGGAGGTATTTTTGAGCTCGGAAAGGTTATCATACAAGATGATCCTCAGCCACCTCATGCATTGTGGGAATCAGCTGCCTTAGTTCTCTCAAATGTTTTGTGCTTCAATGCTGAGTACTACTTTAAGGTTCCTGTGGTGGTTCTTGTTAAAATGTTGCATTCAACGGTGGATAGCACTATTACTGTGGCTCTCAATGCACTACTTGTTCATGAAAGGAGTGATAAGCTAAGTGCTGAACAGATGACTGAAAATGGTGTTATAGATGCCTTGTTGGACCTTTTAAGATCTCATCAATGTGAAGAAGCATCTGGAAGGTTACTTGAAGCTTTATTCAACAATGCCAGGATACGAGCAATGAAGGTTTCCAAGTATGCAATAGCACCTTTATCACAGTATCTGTTGGATTCACAAACCAAATCACAATCTGGAAAACTTCTCGTAGCTCTAGCTCTTGGAGACCTATCCCAACATGAAGGGCTCGCTAGAGCCAGTGATTCTGTTTCTGCATGTCGTGCATTAGTAAGCTTGCTTGAAGATCAGCCCACAGAAGATATGAAAATGGTGGCAATTTGTGCATTGCAAAATTTTGTCATGAATAGCAGAACGAATCGGCGTGCTGTCGCAGAAGCAGGGGGCATTCTGGTTATTCAAGAACTACTACTATCTCTCAACACAGAAGTTGCTGGGCAGGCAGCATTGCTTATCAAATTTTTGTTTTCTAATCACACACTTCAAGAATATGTATCGAACGAGCTCATCAGATCTCTGACAGGTAATCCGAATTGCTTTTGTTTGAGCATAATATCTTCTTGTGTAGGCTAAAATTGCTTTTGTTTCAAATTCTCATATGAGTATATGAGAATTTGAAACTGTTCCTTTTGTACATCTTTAGGAACTGTTAGTAGTCATAGTAATCTGTTCCTACCCTGCCCTTTAATTGTTTCAAAACAACTTTTTCATCTACTCTGCAAAATATAACTCTTATCTTTGGGTCTATTATCTTTGTGAACCTTCATTGAAGGTTGTCACGAGGAGTTTTGCGTTTGTAACTTGTGCTTTCTTTCTGCCTGCGCCATTAATATGGGTCCCATGATTGCTTTGTCATGCAGCTGCATTAGAGAGAGAGCTGTGGTCTGCAGCAACTATTAATGAAGAGGTCTTGAGAGCCCTGCATATGATATTCACCAACTTTCCTAAGCTCCATATTTCTGAGGCAGCCACTCTCTGCATTCCCAATCTGATTGGCGCTCTTAAATCTGGCAGTGAGGCAGCTCAGGATGTCGTGTTGGACACCCTATCCTTGTTGAAACATTCTTGGTCAACCATGCCAATAGATATTGCGAAGTCTCAGGCCGTGGTTGCTGCTGAAGCTATTCCCATCTTACAAATGCTTATGAAAACCTGCCCACCAAGTTTCCATGAGAGGGCAGACAGCCTGTTGCATTGCTTACCAGGTTGTTTGACTGTTACAATCAAGCGTGGTAACAACCTTAAACAGGCTATGGGAGGCACAAATGCTTTTTGCCGATTGACAATAGGCAATGGTCCTCCTCGACAAACCAAGGTAATGTAGTTCCATAAACTAATGTACAAAAACTGAACTATCGAGTTCATTGTCTTATAGGGTTGGCTGATCTTAATTCCTGGAAAAATTTCCTTTCCTTTCCCCACCCCTCCCTCCAAGTCAGCATTACAGATTTATTATTTTCTTTGTCTTTGTAACTGTAGACACATGGTTGGAGAGACTGCAAATTGTTAATCAAGTTGATAATGCGTATTATTTTCTCGTTTCTGCTTACAGCTTGATGTTATATTAATGTTCTGTCATTAGGTAGTGAGCCATAGTACGTCTCCCGAATGGAAAGAAGGGTTTACGTGGGCATTTGATGTGCCCCCAAAGGGACAAAAGCTCCATATCATCTGCAAAAGCAAAAATACCTTTGGAAAGGTAATTTCTTTTCCACCTACCTAGGCCTACGATTTAATTACTGTGATCTTGAATCTTCTCTAAGCTATGCTCATCATCATAGAAAGAGTTCTATTACCATTGCACTGAATACTTGTGAAACTAATAGTTATTAACATGCCCCAAGCACCACCTTTCCATTTTCAAAGCAATTCCAAACAATGACAATTAGTCTCATAATTATTGACAATATATATGATAAAACAAATTTAAAATGCAAAAAGGTTTGTTAACAACAATTTGGAGTATGTTAATAACAACACCCCCGTTGACCAAAAAAAAATAACAACACCCCCAATCTTTCATCGACACCCTTGACTATTTTTTTATAAATCTTTACACATATTATGAGGACTGAGTACCCATCCTGCCTTGATGCACAGCAATTTTAGTTTTAATTAGGGTTAATCTCTGTTTCCTTATTTTCAGTCAACACTGGGGAGAGTGACTATCCAGATTGATAAGGTTGTGTCGGAAGGAGTATACAGTGGGTTATTCAGCCTAAACCATGACAACAACAAAGATGGATCTTCGCGTACACTTGAGATCGAGATTATCTGGTCCAACAGAATGCCTGATGAGGACATGTGAGTCACCTGCCTTCTGATAATACCAGAAAAATAATCCCAATTGGGCAGAAGATTGGTTTGCTTGTAATTATTTTTATGTTTTTTAAGGGTCCAGTTTTGTAGTTTGAAAGATCAATCTGCTCGAGGAAGTGTAAATTATATTATTAGCTTGCAGAAACGATAGATTGGAAAGGCATTCCCACGGTTCACGGGAATAAAAGCTTATTAGATTTTTGTACAGGTCAGTCTATAGCTAGCAATTTAAAGATACTTGAAAGATTGGCGATTAGCATTTGAAGTTCTTGGAAAGTTGGAGTAGCTTTCTGCGCCAATTGCTTTCATTATGAGCTGCTGTACATGTACTGGTATTGTTTTACCTAGCAATGTATTCGTACTTAGAGCAACCACATGATTCTATTTATTTATTTAAGCTCAAAACCTTTTGAAAGATCAAAAGCTGATTACCAAACCGCCTCTTTGCGATTAGCAGGACTAAAATTGACTGAATGTAAAAAGAAGCCTAAGTAACCTTAGCAAGCAGACCAGGACAACAAAAGAAAGTGAATATCTGAGGAATGCTGTGCACATCAGAAGTACATGGTGAAAACTACTACCAAAGCTTAAGTCTCAACTGTTCAAACTAAAGACATAACTCTTCACATTCTTTGACTTCAATCAAAAGCCACAAAAAGACCAGCATAACTACTTTGCAGCAGCAACAAGTGCAGAGCGAGCTTTCGTAAAAGTAGCAATTATTGATCCAAGTTGCAATTTATCGTTGCACCCAAAGCTCAACCTGTACCTGCAAATGTTAATCAAACTTGTGCTGATTAATAAACAAACTAATCATACTATATCGATTAAAACTTCCAAGTATAAGAATTTGGTAAGGCTAATAACAACAATAGGTCAAGCATGTTGACCACAACCACTCAAACCTATCCTAGCCTGACAATAACTTCTGCAAATGCATTATGCTCCACCAGTTCAGTAATAAAGATTAGTGCTTCTCTAGTGAATGCTTTAACCTTAATATCAACCATACTATACATGGCAGATATTGATTTAGATTAAGCTACACTTTTCTGAGCCACCTCTATTCTTCATTATGTGCCAAAAGCTTGGGCCCCATTTATGTTTACGTGTTTAACCCAGATTGAAAGAATGATGAGCAAATGAAACGAGAATAAGGCACGGAGATACATACTCTATGTCAGCTAAATCATTGATTAACAAAACTCGAACATCTGGTGGCATCTTGATCTTAAAAACAAACCTGTTCAGATAAAGCAGTGTAAATGAGATTACGGAATAAGCACCAAGAGGAAATATAGAAAATAAAGCACACTTACATAGTCACTTCTCTTACAATATCTACCAGGGCCAATCCCTTTATTGTCTTCATATCAGAAATTCCTGCAAGAGAAGAAGTCTGTAACTTATGCATAAAAAGAACTTTTGAGACATACTGTTCCTGCTTGTAAGACTAATAAGAGAATAAGGAAGTGACTACGTTTGAAAGCCTCTGTAAATGACTCGTTCAAAAGCCAGTGAGATATTTGCTCAATGTCCTTAGGCAATGGATTTCCTGTGCAAAGATATACTGCTTCTTCTGTTATCTTCTGTGAAGCCATATGAGTTGACTGCATACAGTGAAGCAGAACTGCCCGTGTTATTTACAATCCACGTATGATAAAAATATACATTGAAATATGACCAATAGCTTAACAGAAGTTGTTAAAAAGTCTACAAGTCCACATGACTAATTTGGCAAATGGTAATTCATTATATTCTAACGTTTATAAGAGAAACAAAACAGAAGAAAAAGAAGAACACACAAATACACAAAAAAGAAACATCGTAATAGAGGTATTATAACCTGCAGAATGTTCAGAGCCTTTCTCATGTCACCATTGCTCAGCCGTACAACTGCTGCTAAGCCATTCTCAAATACATCAAGCCTGTAATCCAATGGACAAAATGTCAAAGATAACTTACCAAATTTTAACATTCACTCACATCTGCACAAGTTCTGCACTCTGCAATAAAGTTATAAAAATAATACTTACCCTTCAGCATCTATAACATGTTTTAGTCGGTCTTTTACATGAAAAGAATCAAGTGGAGCAAACCGGAAACGTGTGCATCTTGACTGTAACGCAGGAATAATCTTGTTGACATGGTTACAGATCAGTGTAAACCTAGTGTTCTTCGTGTATTTCTCAATCACTGCACCAAAAAATATACAAAACAAATGAGAATCAGAGAAATGTACAAAATATAGCGCATAACAAATAATTTATACCTCTTCTCAAAGCAAATTGAGCATCCTTAGTCATAGCATCTGCCTCATCCAGTAAGACCAACTTCACAGGTACCTTTTCCGTTTCCCTGAACCATAACTAATCAGTTACAATCCAGTGCTTTTAAGCCAGAAACCAAAACGCCTAGATAGTTGCCAAGATTAAAGAACGACAGAAAACCCAAAAAACAAACGAAAGAGCCTTTTTCCGTGATATGCATACCCCCCAAACAAACCCTGTGAGCTTGCAAAATTCTGGATCTGTTGCCTCACAACATCAATTCCCCTGTCATCCGACGCATTCAGCTCGAGAATTATCTTACGATACTGTGCACCATAGAGTTTGCGTGCCACGGCAAGAATTGTCGAAGTTTTCCCAGTGCCAGGAGGGCCATACAGCAGGAGGTGTGGCAATCTGTTCTCACTAGCCAACCTGTCAACTATTCAACACAACCACAACAACAATGTCCATCATTCAAACAACCCAAACAACCAAATAGAACCATAACCACAAGACATTACCCAAATTTAAGCCCCTAATTTCACTGCAACACATACATAAACCCTAATTCCTCCTCACTTTTGTGAAATTGGAAATTACTGGTCTTCCATATTCATCTACTCTCAGATTTAACCATGCATAACACACATTTGCTTCCAAATTTTTACCATGAATCCAAAAATTAAAGTAAAAAACTGAGATAGTGAAGTGAGGCATAAACCCAGAAGCAAAACCCTTGAAAATTAGATAAAGGTGGAATCTTTGGTTAGGGAATGGCTTACTGGTGTCGACAATGTCGCGGTGGGCGGCGACGTCGGCGAGGGACTGAGGGCGGTACTTCTCGACCCAAGGAGTGGCTTCGCCGTGGATGGGGCCGGAAACGGCGACGTTTTTGCCCTTGTCGTTGTTGGGTTTTAGAGAGGAGGGGTTGGTATCGTCGCCGTCGATGTCCATGGGAGTGATGAGCTCAGCCATGGTCAGCCCAATATGGGGTTTTAGGTCAACTCGGAGTCGAGGTTTTCAGTGATCTTGGGGAGGCTATGGCGCCAACTTAGATTCTTTTGAGGGCGGGATTTTACCCTCTTGTAGCTCCTCATTATTTATTATTTATTTTTATTTTTATTTTTTAGGTTTTTGATAATTAAATACTTTGGTGACGTCTTCATTTCATTTTTTCGGATTATCCATTACTAACGCTTCCTTTCAGATTGAAGAACGTCAAGAGTGTTTTTCGTCTATAATGTCAGATTTTAAACCAAATCGTATCAAATTTGGCTTCGAATGATTTTGATCTTCTATCGGAGGAGAAAAAAAAATAGGCTAATGGTTTTTCAGTGAACGCTCCATTGACATGATATGCATCTAGCTGCATGGAAGAAGCGTCACATTAGTAACTTAACGGAGATAGTAGATGGATAGTTAACAGAGTAATCACATTGTGTGCTATTTGATAATCCGAGAATTCAAACTATAATCGTATGTACTAAACTATTGACGCTCTCAAGGTATATAGAGTGATCAATAATTTACTGTTATCTTTACGTTTACAAAGAAATTACCATGGCGATGAAACCGGATAAGAAGCTTGTAGGATTGTGACCAGAACGCTATTTTTTTCTTGAACTTATCATGTACCATAAGCTTATCATTTGTTTGCTCTAAAAAAAAAAGCTTATCATTTGTAAACATGTTGACGGAACACCGAAGACCTGATACAATTTTTCTATAACTATTGTTAGTTGGAAATCATAAAAATACACTTTTGAAGGTGAAAACAATCTGTGCAAGAATGCAACTTCACATGAAACCATGGAGCATGTCACGGTTGAATTTCGACCTAAGTATTAATTTTGGTTATTCACGGATTTAAAACTTGTGCTCAGTTTAATAATTAAAAAAAAAAAAAAAAAAAAAACCTTAGTAGACTCAGTTCTTTCAGCCTTGAGTCCCTTGACCATGCTAGGAAGAGAGGCAACAACAAACCCGAGGCATAATTAAGGAAAACAAAGAAGAGTCCATCAGAAAATGAAACCGCGTTCTGCACGCAATCAAAAAAGATCAAACAACACAGAGCAAACCTTTCACAAGAATAGGCAGACAGTTTTGAAGGTTAACCAGAGCTCAGGATTCAGAACCCAAAACAGTCATAACTGATGATGAATGCTAATGCAGCATGCACAGGGGGTTTGGCCAATGGCGGAGGACTTCAGTTATAGCTGGACAAGAAGGGTATTTTACCTTATCTTCTTCTGTCCAATGGCAAGGTGGTTACTTCTGTGTTTCATGGACTTTTGGCAATGGTTGCTCTGGTGTGTACTGTGTCCTTGTGCTCAGTTCTTTCAGCCTTTTTTCTTTATTAGCTTTTACTTCCATTGTCATTTATTGTCGTTGCTCATACATTTGGTTTTATTAAGACATACTCTTCTACAGCTTTCTTGTTACTTCTTCAAGCTTCAAGGTTCTCTCTCTCTCTCTCTCCCCTCCCTCCCTCCCTCCCTCCCTCTCTTGTTTCTGCCTCTTTTGGTTGAAGGGTAGGATTTTTGGTTTTGATATCACTCACATTTGTGTTGATCAGTTTTATTTCTTCAAAATAAGTATTGAAATTACCTTCTTTCTTCTGTTTTGACCTTGGTTTCTTGTTTGTTCCAACTCTAGAGCTGAAAGTTTGGGAAGTTTGGACAAGGGCAGCCTCAATGGCTAGGAAGATTCAGCGTTCAGCAAGAAGACCAGCATTTTTCAAGGGCCTTAAGGATGATTTTTCTCGGCAACTGGTATCATTTTGATCTCTTGTTTTCTCTTTTCATTTACTGTTACTGGTGTATGTTGCTGCCTTCTCTTTTTCTCTTTGTCATGAAGTTGTGATCTTTCAAACCATTACATCTCAGAAATGAATGGTAACTTTGCAAATAAAATGTATATCTTTTACTTCTTTTGGTTTGAGATATAGAAGGATTTTTGAGTGGATGAGTTCAAATCAAAGAAAGTTTTTGGTCTGAAAATGTAAGAAGCATGGTGCAGCCTTTTATTATTATCAATCATTTTGGCACTAAAAAACACAGAATTGTAGTGTATGATATAATCTTATGTATCTGAAAAACACAGATCTTGTTCGTGACACCAAGAATTTCAGCAGTGTACGATTTTAGTATCTGCACTTGTTTATACATTATAACAGAGTGAACTGGTTATTTAAACTATCATAACCCTTTTTGGGAAAAGAAAACAGAAAAATGCTTTTGTCTGTAATTCTTAATCTCTTGAGCATTTTTATTAGTTAAACTTCCAAAAGAAATCTCCAAAGTTTCCCTATTGTTTTTTCAGTGTGTAATTTGATCTGAAGCTTTTTCTTTGTTTCTGTGAAGATCTTAGTTTCGGATCCGGCTCCTATAAAGTGAGGAGAGTCCTTAGTTTCATCTATACGTGAATGATTCTGGTTGACACTCATGAAACTTCATTTGAAGATAAGTAGCTTACTGGTCTTTGAAGTGTTTGAGTCACTTCTGGTGTAGTATGATGTTTCTTTGGCAAGGAATCTCAACCTCTTTTGCAAATATCCATATAACAATAAACTGCTTCCCAGAGTCTTCCTTCATGTGGTTATACAACATTGAGAGTTTTCTGCATATAAGAGAAAAGGGGGCTCACTCCACCTTTCAACACTTTTCCCAGACATACAGTCTTTTTAGGAATTTATAAAATTCTTTCTTCGTGTAAGATAATTGCGTATAAATTTGTGATTATAGAACCTGCATATACTTTGGAGAGACTTGATCTGTGGAGATTTTCCGTCTGTTTGCAATTAGATATAGACTTATAGTTTTATCAATCTTTTGTAAAGAACATGGTCTAAAAGTAATTACATTGCTTGGATTCATATGTGGTCTTAAGTATATGAAATGTGTTTAAGAATCTGGTACTTTTGTAGCGTATACCTTCAGCATTCATCAAGAAATTGAACACAAGCTCACCGCATCGTCTCAGAGGTCCTAGTGGAGAATATTGGGATGTGGAATTGGGAAAGAGAGGCAATCAGATGTTTTTTCATAGGGGGTGGGAGAAATTTGTGCAGCATCATCCTGTAGAAGTTGGGGATCTTCTGATTTTCAGTTATGATGGTGTGTCAATGTTCAATGTCAGAATATATGGTAAAACTTTCTGCGAGAAGAATGTAAAAGCAGCTAAGAGCAGTAGTGAGAGTAACGGTAATGGTAATGCTGCTAAAAGAAGTGATAAGTTACGAAGGAGAAGGTACGGTCATGCTGAGAAACGAAGGGGTAAGTTGCTAGGATATACTCATTTTTACTTCTCAACTGCTTATATGAAAGTTTTTGATTATGTGTTATTTTGTACTGACTTCTTCTTTTACTGCATTTTAATTTACCAGGAGTTGATGATGAAGAAGAAATTTTCATTCCGTTCCAATCAGAGAATCCTTTTGTCTACAGAACTTTGGGGACAAATTCATTGTATGAAGTGGTGAGTACTCAGTCGCTCAATACGCGAAGCCAACTGTTTTTCTGTTATATTAAGAACCTTTTCCCTCTTTTGATTTCAAATAATTTCAAAGAAAGTAGCCATATTACGTAAACGACAATTGCAACATTCATCTTCAACTTGATTCTTTTGAAGGACAATATAATTGGATCAAAAGTGACCAGAGTTATGCTCCATGTGTTTACTTAGGAAATGAAATATGGCTTCGTTTTATGTTGATGCATAAACATCTTCTTCAGTATAACTGATTTTGAAAGATCCATTACATGTTAATGACTGAAACTTTTGAAGTATAATGTATCTCTATGAATCATTGGAGTGAAAACAGTTCTGGGTGGCATGAATGTGTTGTTATTTTCTTATCCTTGCGCTGTTATCTTATTCAGACATTGAAAATTAGTATAACTTGCTCATTTGTTTATTTTCCTTACTTTCCCTCCTGATATGAATGTTTTCCAAATTGTAGCATGTGCCGAGGGAAGTAATCAGAAAGGAAGGTTATAGGGTTGGGATGACCTTAGAGATTAAAGATGTATTTGGGATATCCTGGAAAGCTACAGTCGGTGGTTCTCCTGAAGCCGGTCGTATGCTGATAAGGTCGGGACTGCCAAACATTTGCAGAGCAAACCAAGCTTCACCTGGGGACACTGTCATCTTTGAGTTTGTCAAGCCAGGAGTAGTGCAACTTCATGTTATCAAAGCAGGAGCTTACAAGCAGCCTCGGATCATTAAATAGTCTTTCGAAAATAATTTTACTTAGTTTGTGGGTTATGTAATGTGATTCTGCACTTGGTACCGAGACAAGTTTACATCAAGCTAGTAATGTGTGTATTTTGCAGACATTTCTGAAAAATGCCTGCTAAGATTCCATGGTATTATATATGTTCTGACTTGGTTATTAGTTATTACAAATCTGAACCAGCATTTGAGTAATGATGCTCAACCACAATGCACCAAATGGTTTCCATTTGAATTTTTGAAATTTGATATTTTGGAGCCCAAGTTCTATTTCCTGTAAGGCAATTAAACCTGAGTAAAAAGAAAAAATATAAAGCAAAATAATTTATGTGGGCCAAGAGGACATGTGGCGCATCTAGGCGGTCACATGTGGCATGGATCTAAAGGCTAATGGAGTCCTCTATTATAAATATTTAAAAATCTGGGATAAAGGCTAATTTCCCTCACTTGTTCATCTGTTATCTAAGATAGTCACCACAATTTTTGTTGTTTTGATTCCCCTGTATCACATCCTAACAAGCTCTGATTCATTGAGAATGTATGCAAGTAAACGAGGGTGCAGCCATTGTTATTGATGTAAAATCCTCCACCATTTTTTTTTTCTTTTCCCACTGATAGAATACCGGATCGCTAGCTTTTCTGTAATTTGATAAAGTTCCATCAGTGTCTCTGACTCTGTAGTCTCTAAACTCTGAAACTAGCAATATGACGATCTATATTACGACAACATCAAAGAGGACAACTCACCATTCTTTTCCCCCTTTTCTTTGGATCATCAGAAGAAACACAAAACTTAAAAGAGTAATTGATCACATTTTGGATCCACTAGGCCTAGCAGTTGTAATGGTCATGCCTTCATCAATAGAACGAAGATTTTTATGCTGCAACACGAATTATTTGTCCCTTAAAACCTCATGATATTCATTCACATATGTCGTTTTATTAACTTGAATTTAAACTTAAAAAGAACCCTGTAACATGGTGACGCAAATTCAGCAAAACTGGAGCCACATAAATCTAGTACTTTGTATGTCTGTAATTAAGAATCTGTTACTTGCTAAACTTACACGCCGTGTATATATGTATTTTTTCATAAAATATCCTAATTTCCTATAATCGAACATTATCGGATAACTAGAGAAAAAGAGAAATCCATATGTTTGGTCTGAAAAATCAACAGAAAATGGATGAAACTGACAGTAAGTCCTGCATTTCAATTTTCCCCCAACAAAAAACACAGATAGAGATGGGCACTGGCCATCCCAAGGCCAAACACTAATATTCCCCGGAATCTTATATCACCAAAAACTCCAAAAAGTACCTTCCCAGGGGCATTTCCGACATTCCATCCTCATTGAAACCCACAGCCAAGCAGGAGCAGCCAAAACAATAATTTCAAAGAAAACCAGTAATTCCTACCAAAGTCCAAAGCTTTTGTTTTTGGAGGGAGGGAAAAAGGAGGAGGAGGAGGACTACCAAGCCTCTCAACTCTCAACCAAATCCCCACGACGCCTCTCTCTCTCTCTCCTCCACCATTTTCTCTCTCTACACATCAAAGCTCCTCTCTTTACACCCACCCCACCGCCGCAATGTTCTCCGGCGCCTCCAGGTCCCACCAGAGATCCTCAATCTCGCCGTTCCGGTCCCGGAAGTCTCCGGCGCCGCCGTCCAAGCCTCCCGTCCGTCCCGCCACGCCTTCGTCCACGTCTTCGTCTCGGCCGCCGTCCAAGGCCTCTGCCTCGCCGGCCTCCGCCTCCAGCTTGAGCCCGCCGGCGCCGCCCGATGTCTCCAAGGCTAAGGAGAATGTCGCCGTCACCGTTAGGTTTCGCCCCCTCAGGTACGATTGGGCTCCTCAGGTGGAGCTTCGTCACCGATTTGTTTTGAAATTTTGGTTGTTGAAAGTTTTGAAATTTGAAATGTGTGGGGTTTGAGTTTGGTGCAGTGCTCGGGAGATTAACAAAGGGGACGAGATTGCTTGGTATGCAGATGGGGAATATACTGTGAGGAATGAGTTCAATTCTAACATTGCTTATGGCTTTGGTTAGTAACTTTTTTTTATTTTCTTCACAATTTTTTAATTACTGTTGTTTTTGTTGCGAATCTACTTTCATGAACTTGTTAAACTTCTTGTATAGAGAAGAGCATTTAACTTATAAGCTACATTTCGAGATTAAGGACTTTCAGTTAGAGTGGTTAGAGTTTTCGGTTTTGTGACTGATTATATTATTTGTGGGGGTGTGGCAGATAGAGTGTTTGGTCCAGCAACGACGACGCGCCATGTATATGATTTCGCGGCACAGCAAGTTGTCAGTGGTGTTATGGAAGGGATTAATGGTAATATATTTAATTTTGGTGTCAGTTGTTTTCAATAACATTGAAGGCTTACATTTAGCATTTGAAGTCAGTGACCTATACGAACACAAATGTGTTAAGGTGTATGTCACTATGTGTATGGTGAAGAGGTGGAACTTGCTGTTGGCTTGATGGTGCTCTGTTTCTGCGCAGGTACTGTATTCGCATATGGCGTTACTAGTAGTGGGAAGACGCACACAATGCATGTAAGTTGGCAGTCGTATATGTAGTAAGCAGTAGTCATTCTTGGTCAACCTATTTTATAGTTCTTTGATACAAGTCGTCATGTGCGGCCTTTATCCTTCTTTTGCAATGTTTACAATTCACCACTGTGAAGATAGATTTCTTGAAAAAGATTGATATGCCTTCCGATTGTTTTTCTTTCTTCACTATGATAAATCCCCCTTCCAGGCAGTGTCTTGCTCATGTTCTGAGTTGACCTTTCTGTCATAGAAATTGTCTGTCTTATTTTTTAGGTTTTGCAAGTTATGAAGTATAAATTTTTATGTTTGGTTTGTGATACAGGGTGAGCAGAAGTCACCTGGTATTATTCCACTGGCAGTGAAGGATGTGTTTGGAATCATACAAGAGGTTGTGGATGCTTTCCTAAACTAATTCGCATTACTTATTTAATGATTATTTTCTTACTTCAACCTTCTTATGATGTCAGACACCTGGGCGAGAGTTTCTTCTCCGTGTTTCATATCTTGAAATTTACAATGAGGTTAGTCTTCTCTCAAGTCCTTTATGCGAAGCTTACTTAAGTAGTTGTAATGTACAGTATGTACGTACATGTATTCTACCAAGCACAAAACAGTGTAATCTTGTATTCTTTTCCACAAAAATGAAGCCAATTTTGTTATGTTGTATTTGTTAGCTTATGTTGCTTTTCATCCTTTTTCTTTTACAGGTCATAAACGACTTACTTGATTCAACAGGACAGAACCTACGAATAAGAGAGGATGCTCAGGTGTGTATATTCATCATAAAAGAATTAGAAGTCATTTTCTTTTCTTGGGTCTTAACATGGTCAAACATACTCTTGAAATATGTTTGCGTTTAGTTATATGTACTCATTTATCTTTCTTTCCTAAAAACTGTTGTTCATATTGTATTTGACTATAGCATGACTAAGAAGAAATAAATCAACCCACCCCCAAAAAGAAAATAGTTCAGAACGGAAATATTAGTGTAATAGAGGAGATGCTTGAGGATAGTTTGGTTACTTGGAGTTTTTTCACCTGCATAATATACTGTTAGAGTGAAGAAACCATCCGAAATATTGCCTTTGAATTTTGTTGAAAGTGCTACTTTTTTTTTGGACAGGGAACTTATGTTGAAGGAATCAAAGAGGAAGTTGTTTTGTCTCCTGCTCATGCTCTTTCCTTGATAGCAACCGGAGAAGGTATAGAAACACGCACTTTAATCTACACCTTCTGGGTGTAAATTTTCTTGTCTCTGTGTGATGTTTGTGAGTCGAATGTTACAAATACATAATTAAGGAACATATTATCCTTTTCCCTATCTTGCATTTACTTTTCCCTCCCATCCCTTTATTCTCTGTACCTTTTTCAAGCCACCTCTTGTGCAGCTGATCTTTAACATTCTTTACTGTTGATTTGCAGAGCATAGACATGTTGGTTCTAACAATTTTAATCTACTAAGCAGTCGCAGCCACACTATATTCACATTGGTAACTACCTTTACTATGTGATTAAATTGTAAATACATTGGTCGAGTACTTTTGTCAATTAAAAGCTTGTGATGCTTGATTATGATGGAGCTTAGGAATTCCTCCGCAAGCAACTTAACATGTCATCATAATTGTATCAATTGCATTGCTCGTTATTCCACCTTTGCTAATATATAAAATTATCAGACTATTGAAAGCAGCCCCCGAGGTGAAAATGGAGAAGAAGATGTCACTTTGTCCCAGTTGGTAAGCTCTTGTACTGTTGTTCATCTTCGAAGTTCAATTTGAGTTGTCCAACAGTGTAGTATATCTGGTGCAAGTTTCTTTAATGTCTGATGTTGAGCCCTATATAATTCAAATTTCCTTCATTCCTTGGCAGCACTTAATTGATCTTGCAGGATCTGAAAGTTCTAAAACCGAAACAACTGGTTTGAGGAGAAAGGAGGGCTCTTACATCAATAAAAGCTTGCTCACACTTGGCACTGTAAGATAATGCTTATTTTAGGTCTTTGATTTTCAGTTCGACGAGTTCAATAAATACAATTTCTCTTATAAACACAAATGTACACTTACTTATTTCGCCAATATTTATCTTCTTCCCCAATGCCATTCCCTGTCAAATTGACAACTCAAGGGTACAATTGTGCCTAAAAAGGTGATTACTTGATAGTCTTCTTTGATTGCTATTCATGACATGATATGGGAGAGCTGAATGACCACAGCTGATATGCTAGAATGTAGAGCTCAAGAATTTTCATGTGCATATATGATTGCACTTGGTTATTAAATGCTCTCATTTGAAATTATTGCAACAGATTTGAATGTTTTTTCTTTTAATCTAATAATTGTTTGTTATTGCAGGTGATATCTAAACTTACAGATGGGAAGGCAACTCACATTCCTTATCGAGATTCAAAACTCACCCGTTTGTTGCAGTCCTCCCTCAGTGGTCATGGTCGTATATCTGTAAGTCCCATTCAATTCATACTTTTCCAGTCTTCATATAATCATACTTTCTGGTTGTGACTATTCAATTAGTTGTCATGTGAAGTCTCTTTTTACTAGCAACGTAGTTACTAACGCTGGGAAATGTTCCTGTTATGGTCATTCTAGCTCATTTGCACTCTGACCCCTGCTTCTAGCAATACTGAGGAGACGCACAACACACTGAAGTTTGCACACCGGAGCAAGTATGTGGAAATAAAAGCTGCTCAAAATAAGGTGAATCTCAGTTTGTACTTTTTTTTTTTTTCCTCAAGTGGTATTAGTATTTATTTGTTTTAATGGTGCAATGTTAATCTTTCATTTTCTTTATGTTTACATTTAGATTATCGATGAAAAGTCTCTTATCAAAAAGTATCAAAGGGAAATTACCAGTTTAAAGGAAGAGCTTCAGCAGTTAAAACGTGGCATGATGGAAACTCCAAATATACCGGCATCTACTCAGGAAGACCTGGTTAATTTGAAGCTTCAGGTCTGTGCAGCTACAGCCATATTTAATTATCTATTGGTAAAGCTTTAATGGAAATCAATAAAAAATCTATCCTGATGTCTTCATCAAAAGTACATGAGGTAACATTTCTCTATATAAGAATCATTAGAGTAGATACATTGAGATGCATCTTAGCATTGTGCCTTTCAGCCATCCATATATTAAACAGCTGAGAAATAGTAACACAGCTTGACAAGCTATCCTATTGATCTGAGGTTTAATAACGTTTAGGGAATAACAAATTTATCATATATGAATGAAAATATATGAGGGTTAAAAGAATAAGATCCTCTCTCTCTCTCACTCTCTCTTACTCTCTCTCACTCTCACTCTCCTTTTTTACTTTCTCTTTATCCTAAAGAAAATTTGCAATGCCATTTGTCTTTCTCCCTGTTTGTTGTTTGCATCTAATGATTTTTTTTTTATTCATGTAAAAGCTGGAAGCTGGTCAGGTGAGACTGCGGTCAAGATTGGAAGAGGAGGAAGAAGCCAAGGCAGCTTTAATGGGAAGAATACAACGTCTGACTAAACTAATCTTAGTCTCCACGAAAAATACCATACCACATGGCATATCTGAAAGGCCCAGCAATAGACGGAGGCATTCGTTTGGGGAAGATGAGGTACATGGTCTAGTTCAGCATTTAAGATGGATTACAGATTTACTGAATTTTGTTTTGAGTGAGAACTTGTTTTAGGATTTGAATTTCTCAATTTAGAAACTGTAAACCACTGCTGTGATCTTCTTCTTTACGTTACTAAATGACCCATTTTCAATGCAGCTAGCATATCTGCCTGATAAAAAACGGGAATACGTGATTGATGATGATGCTCTAAGTTACGCTTCCGAGCTTTCAGTGGAAGGAAGGGATGATGTCACTAATCTTGATGAGTTGGTCAAGGATTACAAAAGAAATAGAAGGCGTGGAATGCTCGGATGGTTTAAACTGAAAGTGAGTGCTCATTTGTCTCTTTAGTGCTGACTTCAGTATCGCTTTGATACATTTAGAGTTTGTTTCAGAAGGGAAAAAAAAATAGCATTTGGTTATTGTGATGACAATCCCCCTTCCTCTTTTTGAGTCAATACTTACTTTTAACTTTTAAGCAACACCTTGGTTGTCTTCTTTACTCTGCTTTCATTCTGAGATCAGTAAAACTTATGGACTGATATATAACTCAATTTCTACTTTCCAAGAAATTTCATAATTTGATTTCGTAATATCTAGAATCCATTTTTTTGTTTTGTCTGCTATTGTCTAGACAGCATCCTTTATATGTTAGGAACAGCTGTATATTTGGAAGAAACAATTGCATGTCTTGTTGACTTGAGCTTCATATATATAGGTGGGCCTAACATAAAAAGGATGAACTGTTGTTGGATAATTAAGTTGACTGCTCAGATATATTGTTAAGCCATGTTATTTATTTCCCAAAAAGTTACAAGTCAGTTAATTCAGCCACTCTGTATATTAGTATATATTCATCACACCTCCATCAATATACACTACTTAAACTTGGTTATTAATTTAAGTTTTCCTCTAATATACATTATTGTAGCAGTAGATTAATATTCTATGGATTGAACACTCATCTAGACAAAACTCAACTGCTTTCTCGACAGAAACCTGAGCTTCTCATGGGATTATCACCAAGTGCTGATAGTGAGAGCTCTTCTACTAGTGGTTCACCAGCACCTTGTTCAAACTCTTCTCAAAATAGAGTCAACTCCAATGATTTGAAGGATGGACGAAGAAAGTCTGTCAGTAGAAGGGGAGATGATCATACCATCATCGACTCATTTCCAGAAAGAACCCAAGCTGGTGATTTGTTTGGTGCTGCAGTTGGTGGTTGCCATTTGCCTCCAGTAAGGGAGTCCTATCCATTTTTTAGTTCTTGCTTTCAGTAGATAAGTATATGGTCCAAGTGACTATGAGCTCCGGGAATGATATAACAAGAATCAATTGTGCATGCATGCATGCTGGTGTATTAGACATTGTTAAAATAGGGTATTTTCTTTCTCTTTCTTCACTGCGTCAGCTGAATTAGCAAGTCTAATATAAAGTGACATGTAGCATTTGCAATACACAGTAGCATGAAAATATAATGTTAACTGGATTTGCTAAAACCAATTTTTCACAGACTGGGTTCACAATAACTGATCAAATGGATCTCCTCCGTGAGCAAGTGAAAATGTTAGCTGGGGAAGTAGCATTGTGTACAAGTTCTCTGAAAAGGTTGTCCGAGCAAGCAGCCACCGACCCAGAAGATTCAAAACTCAGGGTAAGAAATCTCTGTTAAGTTGTAGTGACAAATTTCTAGATCTGATTGGTATCTTTACGGTGATGTTTGATGCTAATGTTGGTAAAAATAGGAACAAATGCAAAAGTTGAAGGATGAAATCAGTGAAAAGAAGTTTCAGATACGTGTTCTAGAGCAACGAATGATTGGATCACTTGAGATGGCTCCGCATAGGTCGAACAATAGTGAAATGTCTCAGGTAACTATACTTTCTGCTGATGATTTGAAGAGAAGCTGGATAAACATATCTTTCTATATGTAAAAATTTAGATTGATATATAATAATCTGATAAACAATCTTTTAATTAGGCCTATACAAAATTAGACGTACAAAAGATACTATTCTTCACCATGTGTGATTATTGTATTATTAAAACTTTCATACCATTAGTGGCGCCTTTTAACATGTCTCCCTCTTTTGATTCTTAATTCTCTTCCCATAAAAAAAGGTAAAAGTTCATCGGTCCTTTTCATTTCACATGGTTAAGCTATTTCAAGGGAACAAGAAAACAAGTACATGTCGTTACGTGAGGGATATTTTGTATTTAAGTATAACAATATCAATTATGCAAGGGATTTTTAATAACAAAGAAAAAAAATGGTTCACTCTACTTTTACCTGAAATCCTCTGATTACAGACCTTAGCCAGTATCATCCTATTGATGACTAGAACTACATTTCATATGATCCTCTTATATCGTAATGAGCTTGTAGCCTTCTTGGTTTAGGGTTTCTATTGTTTTGTTGAGTGTCATGTAATTGTTTTGTTGAAAGATGGAAATATGCTTAACAAAAATTTGCTGGTTTCAAATATTTTAGTGATGCATCATTTTATGCTTTCTGACCGGTTTGCTCCGTTCTCATGTAGGCTCTGTCCAAGCTTACGACTCAGTTAAATGAGAAAACTTTTGAACTTGAGGTTCGTTATATTTATATCTTCATACCATGGATGATTCTATAATAAATGCTCAAACCCTTTACTAAGTTGATTAATTTGGTCCTGGTATATTCATTCAGATCAAGACAGCGGACAATAGGATACTTCAGGAGCAACTACAGATGAAGGTATTATTATAGATTTGCGACGTCTCTCTCTCTCTCTTTTTTTTTTTTTTTTTTTTGTATTTGATTTCTTTTTTTTCAAGTGCTTTATCATAATGTCACTTTTACAGATTTCAGAAAACTCAGAAATGCAAGAGACAATTCTGCTGCTAAGACAACAGCTTAGTTCTAAAGAAAAGAACAATGATGAAAGAGATAGGGTTGCTCCATGTGAAGAAACCTGTGCTGATGAAAATACACCGACCAGTGTGATGAGCCTAAACAGAATCCTTTCCCTTGAGGACTCTAAAGAGTGCAGCAAAGATGCATACTTTAATTCCCAAATCCATGCACAGGTTATTCCTTCTCTTTCCTGGCATCTTCAGCTCTAGGAAACTCAATATCCTTTGTCTTTTTATTCCTTTGGTTTTTGCTGTCTATATTGCTACGTGGTCACCAATGCCGTTGCAATTTGTTTTCTTAGGCTTCTAAAATAGAAGATCTGAAACAAGAGAATGTGATACTGTCTGAGGAAAAGGAGGGACTTGAAGTTCAGAATCTGAAACTTTCAGAAGAAGCTTCCTATGCCAAAGAGTTGGCTTCAGCTGCAGCAGTGGAGCTTAGAAACTTGACTGAAGAAGTGACGAAGCTTTCTTATGAAAACGCCAAGCTGACTGGTGACCTTGCTGTTGCAAAAGAAGTTCAATGCCGATCAAACTGTTACCAAAGGTCTACTTCATATGATTTCAAGAAAAATAGTATAAATGGGGCTCGAGCTAATGGATTCCATAAAAAGTCAGAGGATGTAGTTTTGCTTGAGGAGCTGCAGAAGGAACTTAGTGCGAGATGTCAAAGAGAAGCTGCTCTGGAAAAAGAACTATATGAGAGAGATCAGTTAGAAAATGATTTACGGAAAACACTAGAGAATGTGAAACAACGTGAATCTGACTTGGAAAATGAGCTGGCAAATATGTGGGTGCGGGTTGCAAAATTGAGGGAGTCTGGTAATAATGCTGAGGATGTGTCACTTCAAGGGATTCTTGAGACTGAAAGTTCACATACAAGACCAAGAAATGGGAATGTGCCATCTAGTAATCACTCATATACTATGTTCAAATACAATGAAAGCAGTGAAAACTTGAATGAGATGGGTACATTAGAAGGTTTAAGAGCCAGCTATCTGGAAGAAAAGAGACGATGCAAAGAGCTAGAATCCTACATATCTATATTGAAGGTATGTTCCTTGTTAATTGCTCTGGTGAAAGTACAGTCACTAGTAGTTTACTGTATATTCGTGAATTATCCTGTGGGCTGATATCTTTTTATTTTCATCACAATCTAATTTTATATATTAATTGTCAAAAATTTCTCAAATTGAAACATAGAATTTAAAAATATTATGTATTTTCAGGGTGAAGATGTTGCTGGTCTGGATGTCACCGCTCTCGAACAGTTGCAGAACCTTCATGTCGAGGCTATAACAAAGATTTGCCATGCAAAGGTGATTCTTCTGTCTACTTTTGTTGATAATTATTGCTCAACTATGATCTACATGCTAGAAGGAAAAAAGGGACGATTTTTTGTTTTCATTTACACTTAAATTGTTCAACTTATGCAAAATATTTGGTACTCGGCTTATCATGTGCAGTTGTGAATATTTGTTGCTTGGATCAAAGTATTTGTGATTGATACCCTGTTACCGTGATGAAAATTATTTATTGGAGTCATAACTTTGATAGATAATGTTGGGTATTTCCTATGTGCAGTGTGCAAATCGTGTCTTATAGCGAGCTGAGCTTACTTAATTATACAGAATCCCCAGATTCACGGAGTTAGGTATTTCAGGTTTGTTTTGTCCCCGATATTTTTTTTAGCAAATGCACATTGCTATACTGCTCATTAGACATTGCTCGAATTCTTCATGCGTAAAACCATGGAATACAAGCGGCATGAACTAGAGGATAGAACTGATGAAACTTACCTTTGCTGCTTCGCACTTGCAGGTAGTAAGCAGATTATAATCAGATTTGTACAGTTTGGTAACAGTAACCACATCAACTGCTTTCCTTCACTAGAGGAAGCAATATTCTAGGAGATGCAATTGTCTAGTAACTTAAGTTTTTGTGACTAATTAGGGGATTGTAACCAAGAATATTATATATATGGTGAATGTATGTATTATCTATTGGGATATATACCCACTTACATTTCCCAGCTTGTAACTTCTATTACAGAGGCAATCAAGCCCAAAAGACATATACCAAGGACGAGTGCTTTTTCTGCTTCTAATAGACAAACACTACTTTAATACTTCTGACCAAAAAGTTGTAACATGTATTTGCTTCATATAATCCCGTAGGGAGATTTCTGCATTTACTTTTTGGAATGGAGTCTTCTTTGTACATGGCATTACTGATCATCAGAAGCAAAAGCAGGACAATGCTCTTCCAGTATGCCCAAACTGGCTACAAAATGCCGGGAAACACCTTCACAATATTCACGATCTACACTGAAAAAAGAGTTTTCTGATGAGAAACCCTCACCAGACATTAAGGCAAAAAAATAATTTGTAGAAGTAAGGATCAGGACTTGGGAAGCCTATTGCAATTTGCAGGACCCCATCCAATTCGCTGGTTTTCATTGTCATATATCAAAACTTTATCTAGCAAAGTAATATCTGCAAACAGAACAAAAGAAAAATATTAGGATTTGACAACAGAAGAGAAGAAAAGAAATTACTGTGGTTTTTTGTCAGTATACCTCCTATGACATTCATACTTCCCAGTCCTACTTCTGAGCCATTCAATATCCCCAAGCAGACATTGCCATGGTGCTGAAAATAAGAATTTGTCAGATATGATTTTCAGGCGCTTTCTACTCTGAAGTACTAAAAGGAGGTAATGAGAGATAAATTAGGCTGCTTACTGAAACTATGAGATAAGCTTCAGGTGATATTTGCAGTTGAACATTCTTGGCATTTGTAAAGCTCAGTGCCAAGGGTTTGAAATAGTTCTGTACGTCACGAACAGATTTGAATGGTTTGCTGCCTTTCCAGCAAATTGGCAGGGATTTGTCGTCAGGTGCGTCCTTCAGTGGCTTTCCTTTCAAATCGTTTCTCAACTAAACACATGAAAAGATGGTCAGTTTCTCTGCAAGTTATTTGAACATTTAACTTAAGAATGGTTGGCAATTGTTTCTTCTCACCAGTTTAACTAATGCCTCGTAAGCTTTGGAATTGAAGTAAGTGTAGGAGCTCCCACTGTCAAAAACCAAGTTAAGGCTCTTCACACCAGTGGGCTTTCCATTAAAGACAAGTTCTGCTGGTCCAGATGAGTAGTGATTTCTATGAAATAGGCAAAGATGAATACAGATTAGACATTATACTCGATTAGAAAGAACATGGGATAAATGGGGGATACTCACTCCAATGAATTGTGTGACATTGGACTCCACATGACTCCTGAAGAAGGGACAAGATCATTCCCAAAGAATAGATATCCTCCTCCTTGCCCGCTTAGACAGTGACCAACTATGTTTCTAGTTAAACCCAGGCGACTTAATTGTGAAACAATGCTGGCTTGGCCACTACCAAGGCCAAGAACTCCAGTGGTGGAAGGCATGCTTAGACCAGAATGTTTTTGATCATATCCACACCTGCAGCCAACAGCAACAGAAAACACTATAAGATTTAGCTCAGAATCAGAATCTGAATAGGCAGCTAGGCTTAGACGCTCTCTTTTCAAGCTTGATCCATTGCACAAAATTTGGTTTACTTGCATTCTTAGACTTCACATCAAAATGTTTATGAAATCCATGGGTTTCAAATAACAAGAGGAATATCTGAAGTCTATAATGCTGGTAGGGGATATTAAAAAAAAACCACTAAAAACCCACCCAAAGGCCAAACGAGGCCCAAGTTGAGAGCCATTGGTGAATTTCAGGGGAAAGTAATCCTTGACCAGCACACCCAGAGATGAACCTTGATCAGCGTATTCAACCTCATAGTCACATTGGTCACTTGGGGTGTTGCACGGGTAACTTGCCGGTAAGTGAAATGCTGAACAAAGAGGGTCTTCACATTGGACAAGGTTGTTTTTGGGTTTATAAAGATGCTCGCGGGGCTATACAAAGATACAGACACACAATCAATATGTGAGAACATATTCATCAAAATAACAGCAATCTCACTATTTATATAAAAGATTTACCTTCGTACAGCCGGTACAGGGAGCATCACATTGGACCCATGTGAGATCACTTCCAGTGTCAATATCAAGGTCAAAACGCTTGCCTGGGTTGCCTATGCTGAGGGACACAGAGTAGTACCTGCGGAGTGAAATCACAATCAAATTCAGTAAATTTTCATACACCACATCACAGAGGGGAGCATATGATATGAAACACAGAAACAGAAACACTACCATGTACTTCTATCTAATCAATATGCACAGGGAATCCAATATGAAGGCAAAATAAACTAAATAAAGAAAGGAAAAAGGGGGTGGGGACTGGCAAGTTTGGACCTTTTCTAAAGTAATCTAAGATATCAAACTTCTGATGAGAAAAAAGAGAAAGGACAGTGATCAAGTTCAGGTGACAAAAGTAATCACACAATAAAAAAGAGAAAAGGCTTTACAAAAGTTAAGCACAGAAAAACACAACTCTAAGTCTCTAACCATCCATTAAACGAAAAGCCAACTCCTCAGCAGAAACAAGCAAAACCCATAATCCCAGAAATCTAAACGAAAAAGAGAAACACAATCCAAGAACAGATAAAGAATCCAACAACACAAACATAGTCAAAGGCTGGTCAACAAACCCATAAAAAAGAAACCAACTTTACAAAATAATCAAACAACAAATCAAAGATTAAGCATAATCCCAACAAGCTCCACAAATCACAACAATTCAACACACAGATTCAATCGTGCAGCTGTGGATTAAAAACAAAGAAATATCTGAATTAAAAACCAAAGAGGTGGAAAGGAATCAGATACCCAAGAGGATAAACATTTCCCTGAAGAGGAAAAACGGCAGAAGAACCAAAGCTATGCAATTGGGTCGACTTCTTATTGGTCTGGGGCTGATTGGTTGCGGAGAAACAGAACGTTGCAGACAAACCCAGAACCAAAAACGCCGTCAATGTTAATCTCCACTGTCTGCCCATTTGTGAGTGAGCAAGAAGGACTCAGTTTGGATCGACAAAGGGGGTTTAAGGCTTCGGAGATCAAAGAGGGAGTAGAAGTAGTCGAACAAGTCTGCTCGCGTCAGCTCTTTGTTTCCTACAAGGATGTGTTCTATTGGAACTCGCAAGTTTCACCGCGCCACAACGCGTAGTGATTGTCTTGGTGTCAAGGTCGAGATTGCCCATTGCTTTTTAATATAACTCGGTTGTTTCGTAAGGGTAATATGGTCATTAATTAATCCACTACCATGTTTTTTTTTGATAAAAGACGTCATTCTATTGAAACCTAAAATAAGAATGCAACAAAGACACGATCAACAAATTGGGGACCGAAGCCGCATCTTGCAATCCATCATTCTCCGTCAAAACAAATTGGGGACTGCCCATAAAACCACAGACCACCGGAGAGGATCTGTTTCCGATCATCTACTCGAGTAAAACGAAGGACAAATTTGTCCTCCCCAACTCTCATCTGAAGCCGATTTGGAGATCCCAGACCGAGGAAAGGGTTTCAATCACTGCTTTCGGGTCCAACACCTTGCGTTTGAGGGTAAGGAGTCGACCCACAACAAAGTATTGCGGCGCGAGCAACGCTGGCAAACAGACGATCACTATCACGAATACCCAAAGCAGAGGCGGCAAACCTCTGTGAAGCCTCGTCAGACATAGTGCGAAAGAGGTGGTGGTGCGACGCGGCAGAGACAAAAACAGAGAAACCCTAGAAAACCAGAGGAACCCTAGAGAGAGAGAGAGACCGCAGCTAACTCTAAGAATTGTGAAAAAATTGAAGTTGAATAATTCTTAATCTCAGTTAATCTAGAAGCTAACCCTAGATCTACTACCATACTTGCCATTGTTTTGTTCTTGTTTAGTTTTTAAAAAAAAAAATCATAAAACAAGTTAGAATCAAACTTTGAATCTTGAAGCTTGAAGAAGTCTGTTCAGTATATTGTCTAGAAATTGTTATGGTGCTTCCCTGTAATTGAAGTTCTATCTTTCTATGAAAGACTTGGTCAGGTGTAGGTTTTAGAAATACATAAACTGATACCATGTAGGTGAGTAGTCAACATTAACTTATGGAAGTTTTATTCCTCATTCTCAAAATTAATGTGTTTCTTATTAGAATTAATGCTCCTCTGATCCATCAAAGATTCCTACCCAAAAAGAAAAAAAAGAAAAAAAATCATGAATAGCAAGACTATACATTTTCGCAGTTCACATTAGAAGACTTAAAACTCAAAAGTCTCATCTACCAGGTACGAGAGAGTGTTGGTGCGGAAAAATTCGGATATAATATTTTCTCACTAACCACTTTTGACTGGAGCAGGAATGAAAGTTTTTTCGATAATAGATGTAAAAATGGGTCGGAAATTTAATGGTGACGATATATCTCCCGATCTAGAATCTCGAAAGGGGTATATTATGGGTTAATTTGTGTGACTGATTTTGCTAGGACTCCTCCCCCCTTCAGGATCCTATTCATGTTGTATTTATAGTCGTAACTCCTAGGTCACTTTATGTTGTGCGCTTTACTCGCTAGTTAAGCACGTGTGGATCCACGACTCCATATAATGGACATCATGGGAAACTTCGTTCCCTAATTTTTCCTGTTGACCAGCTCTATTTCACTTCGTCCTCGACTCGTTCCCTCCGTGTCTTCATCTCACGCGACTTGATTTAACCGACACCCTATTCGGCCTAAACCTGACTTAACCACTACGTGATCCACCACTACGTGATCCACCACTACATGATATACCTTCAACGTGGCCAACTTCCACTAAGTCACGTCCATTCAGCACTACTCCATAACCTCCTTCGCCGTCACGTTCTGCCTTAGGGCTTTTCTTTAAGTCTCGTTTGATCTCTCCCGTCTTGACTTGGTCAACGCATACCGCGAGCCAATTCACCCGTAACCTGATTCAACCGTTACCTATTTAGTTATGTTCATGGCCCATGAAAGTTTCCCATTTACTTACAACCTAATTTGGCCGCCACACAATTCACTCACGGCCTAATCCATTCGTGGTCGGGTTGAGACCCAAACCTTTTTTAGGTCATACCAGATTTGACCGCAACCCTATTTGACAATAACGTGATTCGACCACGTCATGACTTATCCACAACGTGATTTCCTCATGGTCACGTTTTAATCAGCCTCCCTCTTCATCACATTCTCCCTTGATGTTTTCTAGTACTCTTGACTGTGATTTGAATATTAGTCTTATTTGACCTCTTCCCTCTACCCAATTCTTCCGTAACCTAATTCAACCGCTACCCATCTCATTATACTCACGGCCCACTATCGTGACTAATTTATTCGTGTACAATTTGTCTTACTAACTTGTATTCAAAACCCCATACCGAAAATATTTGCCCCCACACTATACGATAACTCAATTTGTTGTGGTTATTTGACCTCTTCCCTCAACCCAATTCTTCCGTAACCTAATTCAACCGCTACCCATCTCATTATACTCACGGCCCACGATCGTGACCAATTTATTTGTGTACAATTTGTCTTACTAACTTGTATTCAAAACCCCATACCGAAAATATTTGCCCCCACACTACACGATAACTCAATTTGTTGTGGTCTGATTTGGGCCAGGACTACATTCTAACCACGACATGATTCATCGCGAACCAAATACACCTTTAATATAGCTAATTCGTTATGAAGAAATACCTAAAAACCTGTGTTGAAAATATTTGCACCCTCAGACTCAGAGAGCTTCTTCAAATCTACCAGGAATCCAATTAAAATCCCCATCTCCATCTCTCCTATCATTCATTGATTATTTCTGTGGAAAATCAAAGCGAGGGTCCATTTACTATACCACTTGGCACACTTGCCATTTGATTTATTTTTTATTTTTTATTTTTTGAAGGAGAAGCACTTGCCATTTGATTAAATAGCACCCAAATAAAATAAAACACACTACACATCTACCATTGCTAATGATCTTTGCAAATTCATGGCTTTCTGCAACTTCTCAATCCTTACTAATAATCTCTCTGGAAATCTACAACTTGCTGGTTGAGAATTGATCTTGGTACGTGGTTGAACTTCTCAATCATTCTGCAATTCGTTGTTCCTTGATTAGAGGTAATCCCACTAGAATTTTCAACAACCAAGTCAATACTCTGTTTTATACATCGTATAAATTCCGGTACGAGTTATTATCTAGCCTAGTTATATCCTAGTCCTTAATTTGAATATGACGAATATACAGGTTATGAACATGGCTTCTTCTTCTTCTGCTGCTGCTTCTGCTCATGTCCTCCCTCAACAAAAGTACGATGTCTTTCTTAGTTTTAGAGGCAAGGACACCCGCTCTAAATTTACCAGCCATCTCTATGCTGCTTTGAAAGAGAAGAATATCCATACCATGGATGACAAGTCACTTAAGAGAGGAAATGAAATTGGACCTGCCTTATTGACAGCAATCGAGCAATCCAAGCTTTCGATAATCATTTTCTCAAAACGCTATGCTTCTTCTTCATGGTGTTTAGATGAACTTATGCATATACTGAAATGTAAAGATGCATATAGACAACTTGTTATACCCATTTTCTATCACATAGATCCAGCTCATGTGCGAAAACAAGAAAAGAGTTATGCAAAGGCACTTGACATTATGGAAAAACGGTTCAACAACAACATGGATAAGGTCAGCAAATGGAGGGAAGCTTTGACAACAGCAGGCAATCTATCTGGATTTGATTCACGAACAATCAGGTCACGCTCTATTTCCATGTATTATCATATTCTACTTGTTCTTTCTTCCTAAAGTCTTGTTCTTGTTTGGTTCAAAGATTATCACTAGTTAAAGACCATATGAATGAACTTTTTCTCTTGGTTCCTCAAACCAATTCATTAAATAATGAAATTGTTATTTATTTGTGTTTAACTGCATATGATCGAAATCTGGTTGTGAAAAAATGAGACAAATACCTTATTATTCCACATCCTTACATTATTTTTGATTTAATGATAATTGACTACAACTTAGCATAGAATTAGTTGACCATAAATTCATATTATGTCTCTATCTCTATGTCATATATTTTGATATCTCCACTCCTATAATGGGAAGCCAAGTTTTGGTGTCAAGGCACTAAAAAATTAAATTAATTCCTGATTTTGCCCATAACATTTAGATATACATAAACACAAGATATTTAACAGTTGAGGGTAAAACTGGAATTAGACATAAAACAGAAAAATAACTACCCACTATATCATTTTTTTAAAATTATTTTAAGAGGCTAGTTTTAATAATTAAGCTTACTTTATAATTGGTTAAATTTCTACGTTTGCCATTTTTTCAAAGTATTTATGCCATGCATACACATTTATAATCATACGTGGAAGATATAATGTCCTTATTAGCTTGAAATTAGCGAACTTCGCTTGTGTTCGAGTTGTCCTCAAACCTCTCATACTTGATTGTTATGGTCGTTATGATTTCAATCAATGAAAGTATCTCTGATTACCTTAAAAAAGAAAAAATAACTGCTTGACCTTGTTGATACTATAAATTCTGACCTCCGTGATAGCTTCAGGATCGAGGAAATAAATATATGTATAAATAAATTAATTATGATCATTGTAGTCTTGTTTCACGATGAATCTTTGTAGATTTAGTTAAAATGAAAAGCGGTAGATGTTCTTGATTTCGTATAGTACTGACTATCTGTGTTCTTGTCTTCTTGATAACACATGCCAGGAACGAAGCTGAATTAGTTGAAATAATTGTCCAAGATATTGAGTCGAAATTGTTTCCTAGCTTGTCAGACGATTCAAATAATTTGGTTGGAACTGAAGGTAGAATCCGGCAAATTGAATCGTTATTATCCATTCACACACACGATGTTCTGTTTCGATCAGTGGGTATTTGGGGTACGGGTGGTATTGGTAAGACCACCCTTGCTGAAGCTATATACCACCAATACTTTCTTCAATTTGAAGCTTGTTCATTTCTTGCAAATGTTAGAGAAAAAGCAGAGAAATATGGTCGAGATCGCTTGAAGAATAAACTTCTTTGTGACTTGTTAAAGCAAGACAATCTATGTATCGGAAATCCATCTATAGAATCCACTTTGGTTAGAACGAGGCTATCCCGTACAAAGGTCCTCGTTGTTTTGGATGATGTGAGTGATTTGATGCAATTAAAGTTGTTAGTCGGTGATCCAGTTCAGTTTGGCCCTGGAAGTAGAATCATTATAACAACTAGAGATAGGGATGTTTTGAAGGAATTGGTGGAAGATGATCATACATATGAGGTGAAAGGGTTAGAAACTGATGAATCTATTCACCTCTTCCGATCAATTGCTTTTAAAGATAACTCATTTAGTAATATGGATTACTTAGACTTGTCGAGAGAGGTGGTTGGTTATGCTCAAGGCATCCCATTATCTCTTAGAGTTTTGGGTTCCTTATTCCGTGACTGCGACAGCTGGAAAAAGGAATTGCAAAAACTGAAAAAGTTTCGGAACAAAAATATTGAGGATGTGCTGAGACTAAGTTATGATTGCTTAAAAGAAAATGAGAAGAACATATTTCTTGATATTGCATGTTTTATGAAAGGGGAAAAGAGATGTGACGCAGAAAGAGTGTTACAAATGCATGGCCTACTCGATGCGGCGCGGGGAATTGATAATCTCATCGATACGTCTCTCATATCAATTTCGATGGATGATTGCTTAGAGATTCACGATCTGGTAGAAGAAATGGGCCAGTCCATTGCTCAAGTACATTTTCCCCCTTGGCAAAGGATAAGGCTGTGGAAATTTGAAGATGTGCGTCGTGTTATAGTAAGAGCCATACGCATTGACGACCTTCAATTAGAACAAGAAAATTCATATCATCAAACACCAAACAAAACTCATGTTAATTTTATGAGGAAAAAGAATCTTTATATGTTTCATTTTGAGTAAATTGCATTCTATATATGTATGTGTGTGTGTATCAACTGTATACTGATTGATGCTTTTGCTGTTAATTTTTAGGGTCCTTCAACAGTCGAAGCCTTATTTCTTGACATTTCTAAGATTCCAAGGCGACAGTTGATCGGGTACACGTACGAACTCTTCAGGCATATGCCTAAGCTACGGTCGCTAAAATTTTATGTGCCAATAGAATCATATGATTTATGTGGGCAAAAGAAAAGAATGGATTTGAGCAGATGGAAGGAACTTTTGGACGTAAATGATTTGAAGGAGTACAGCACAATGCACAGGTGCATTATCGGAGGTCTCGAGTCTCTTCCTGAAAACCTCAGCTATCTCTACTGGGATGGATACCCTTATAAATATTTACCATCAAAATCTCCATACAATCTCGTTGAGCTTCATATGCCCCATAGCAAAGTTAAGAAATTACTTTGGACAAATGGCCAGGTATGTTTAGTTTCACTTCCTCCATACACGTATTACAAGTGTGGAAATTAAATTTACTGCTTAAATTATTCTTCTAATTTCTCTTTTCCTTCATTATTTGTTACATGCATGCAGACTCCTAGAAACTTGAAAGTTATCAATCTTAGAGATTCCAGAAACCTGACTGAAGTCCCAGATCTGTCTCACAGTCCAAGTATCGAGAGAATAGATCTTAGTGGTTGTAGCAGATTTCGTAACCTGAACTATTGTGACGGTGACCGAAATCGAATTTTGCTCAAAGAATTACTAATGTCTTGGTGCACGAAACTTGGTTCTGTCCCAGATATCATCTGCAATATGAATTGTCTTGAAACTCTCGATCTTAGAGGTTGTCGGAAACTCAAAAGGTTGCCTCCCTTTTCAGTGGGGCATTATTTCTGCTCTTTGAGGCGACTGAACCTGAGTTGGTGCAATAAGTTAGAGATCCCTGATGGTCTCATTTGCTTATCTTCCTTACAAGAGATAGGTCTAAGTGGAACTATGATTAAGAGCATACCTGCAAGCATCAAAAACGCTTTTAAGCTGCGCAAACTACTGTTAAACTACTGCAAGAAGCTTCAATCTTTACCCGAGCTCCCGTCGCTGCTCGAAATTTTGGAGGCAGATGGTTGCACATCACTGAAGACCGTGGCAACTTCAAGTAATGCACCCATTCAAGATGGAGCTCCAGATTGTAATCCTCGAGAGAAACTGATGTTTACCAAGTCTTTAGATCAGAGTCGCAAGATTGAGCTGCTTGAATATTTGCAACATGTACATCATCATCTCTCTCTCTCTCTCTCTCTCTCTCTCTCTCTCTCTCGTTAAGTTAAGAAGAAGTAAACTTTTTAAATTTTAATATTAGTTTCGCATGACTTGATTATTATTTACGTACAGGCAAAAAAAGCATCAAGTGCCCATACTAAAAGTGATCATGGTGTTCCAAAGCTGATCCAACATAGTGCTCCTTGGCTTGGAGAGAGACACATATTTACTAATTGCTTCAAGTTGGATGAAAGCTCCAGGAACAACATAACAGACGATGCACAGCTTAGAATTATGCGAATTGCCTCCTCCAAACGTGTATGACGTCTCTCTATCTCTCTGAGTTGATTTCTCTACTAGTTCTAATGACTAATTAAACTCATTTTGTGTATCGTATTCATGTTATAACTTTTTGACCTAATTTACAGGAGTATGGAACTGTATTTGCTACTTGTCCGGGAAATGATATTCCTGGATGGTTTAGCTATCAAGAGGAGGGGTGTTCAATAACTATCAAAATTCCTCAGACTGATGATGAGAACTTTTCGGGTTTCGCCATATCCGCCGTTTTTGCATCCCAGAATCAGGGATGGGACAACTTATTTCGGTTGAAATGTGACTGCAACTTCAAAACCGACGATGGAAAAGGCTATGAATTCAAGTTTGAATCCCCATTGGTTATAAGTATGGAGAATCCGCCTAGTTCTGTAAATGTAGAGGATAAGGATAACGTGTTGGTCTTGTTTCAAAAAGACATGTTTTGCGGTATCCCTAATATTCCTTTGGACAAGATCACTGAGGCGTCGTTTAGCTTCTCCCCAGAGTACTGCTACGATGACGATGATCAAGAAAAGGAGGTGTGTAGTGTGAAGGTCAAGAAGTGTGGGATCCAAATCTTGTATGCGTTGTGATTCTGATTTTGTTTTCATTTTTGTTTTTTGGACAAAGATTCTACTTTTGTTGATCCAGTATACACACGATCTTTTTTTTCTTTTTTTTTTGTCAACAGTGTAGACACGATCGAACAAGCTTAATTTGAACTCAGTTAATGTGGTGCCTTTAATATTCTTCTTTTGTTTTGCTCCGAGCCAGCCAATTTTAATATTTTATACCAGATTAATTCCCTTCTTTTGTTTTACCCCAATCATTAGCAATTTTCCTGTCACTTTTTTTTCTTTCTTTCTTTCGTATTCTCTTCGCAATTATTTGGCCAAAAATTTTAAATTTCAATTAGCTACATTGCGACTTTTTTTTTTGTTAGTACAAACGGTAGCTCAAAGAAAAACCAACAACTAAATATTAATGCAAGAAACAGATCTTCTAGTTCTAACAGTAGAACTCAAATCATCAAGAAAGGCTTAGTGACAAAAAAAAAATTCAATTAGCTACATTGCTACTTTTGTAAAATTTCTCTTAAGTAAAAAATTATGTTAATCCTCAAAAAAAAAAAGATTTGTGTTAATTGATGAAGGAATATGGTTACGTAAATAACTGCAATCAATTCAAAATAGACGGTTATAAATTAGTTACGTGTGTTGAGAATTCACTACTAGTTACTACCTGAATGCATCTCATGTCATAATGAAATTTGTTACTTAAAGTTGAAGACGTTTTATTTTAGTTACTACGTACTCTGAAATGAAAAATATAATACTTACAGACATCTCTCAAAAGTCAAAACAGCTCTCGAAATCATGCATCGTCTCCGTTGTGCATGGCTATAGTTGGACTAGTCTGGGAGGTTTGACCATGAAACAGCAGCAAGAAAATTAGAACAGAATACCTACAGCTGTCCTCATCCTGATTAATTTGTATTAACAAATTAATCGAGCTAATTGATTGAAAACCCTTCTAAAACGCTGGCAAATATATTTGGCAAATCAGGCATTTAGTTCTTGTGGATATAGTTGTTGGCAAACAAAACATAATTTTTTTTTGCTATTTACCCAAAAGAAAAAAGTAAAAATTTTGCGGACAGAGTTACATACCCATTTTTTTGATTTTCTTCGTTTCTTCTTCCAATCTGGCTATCTTTCATGGTGGCCTGAACTTACCCATGCGAACCGGTTTAGCCTCCGGTGTAGCCTCCATCCGAAACCTCTACAGAGCAGCTTATAGATCCATCTCCAGAAAATGGCAAAAATTTAAGAAGAAATCGGCTTCCGATGAAGAACCCAAAGTTGATCAAGTCCATAAGGTTGTTCCTGTTGAGGTAAATAGTTGCATCCTTGTCTTGCAAGAAAGATCGTTTTTATAAGAGATATAAATGTTTGTTTCCAAGAGAAATGATGATAGGCCAAATGTTCGATTACATGTCTTGTTGTATACCTTGCATGCATGCATGTAATTACATAAACTGATCATCTTAGGGTTGATATTGATCAGGAGGAGGGCAAGGATGCTTCAACCCGAGACCAGAAAAGTATGAATGGACTTGAATATCAAAGCTTTGGATACAACAGCCCAGCAATGGGAGGAAATGATGCCGGTAGCCCTAAATCTTCGACCAACTTCTTCAAGCACTCGAGCGTCGATAATTTGTTCAACATGTCATGTCATAATCTCTCAAGATGTGGTACACGATCTGCGAGTCACACCCCTTCACGTTCTCACAAAAAGAGGACGACTCGGAAAAGCTGCCCCGCCTCACCGGAAACCTCCACCTCATCCGGGAGGAAAAGCTCTAACGACTCAGTTAGTACTACGCCGTTCTCAAGAAGTACTACACCCATCTCCAAAAGCGGGCCTCTCTTGAATTGCGAGAGCCGGAGGAGCACCACCATCATGTTTTCCAACTCCTCCGGCATGTTGAAGCCCCCGGCCATCGAGAAGCAGCTCGAGTGCACCTTGGAGGAGCTTTGCTTTGGATGCAATAAGAAGATGAAGGTTACAAGGGTGGTTGTCAAAGACACCGGGTAGGTTACCATGTCCTTGCTTAGAAATACAAATGTGACAAGCAATGTGACCTACATATGGTACATGTAGCACCAAATAATCTTGTCAAAATATTGACATGCATTTCTTCTTTATGGCAGGCAAATGGCTCAAGAGGAGGAATTGGTAACGATAAATGTGAAGCCGGGATGGAAGAAAGGAACGAAGATTACATTTGAAGGATTGGGAAACGAGAGACCTGGTGCATACCCAGCAGACATAATCTTTGTGATCGCTGAGAAGAGGCACCCTTTGTTTGTAAAAGAAGGAGATGACCTAGAGTTGACAGTAGAAATCTCATTGATCCAGGCCCTTACTGGTTGCACAATCTCAATTCCTCTTCTGGGTGGAGAAAATACGACATTGACAATCGAAGATATCATATACCCGGGCTACGAAAAGACCATTCCACACCAAGGTATGCCAATCGCTAAGGGGGAAGGGAAGAGAGGAAATCTGAAAGTCATGTTCCTGGTTGAGTTCCCTACTTCTCTAACACAGGAGCAAAGATCAGATGTTGTTACTATTTTAGAGGACTCTTGAAGGAAAAAAAAGTGCCTCTGTAAAAAGCTATCATGGCACAATGTACAGAACCCATTACTTCATTGTAAAAGATAGGTAGAAGCTCAAGGAGATAGTTTTCACCCAAGACAGAGTTAGATTGGGGTCTTGTATACTGCAGGGTAAATAACCCAATGTTTCTATACTAACAAGAGAGTTTAGAGCTTTAGAAGAAATGAATATAAGGGTGGCCCGGATGGCATTCTAAGCAAAACCAAAATACTGAAAAACTTGCAACATTTATCAACATATGATGAGAGAAGAAATTACATCAAGCTAAGCCTCGGACCATCCGAACAGAGCGCGGATTATCCCCAAAAGACTACCGCCAACCAGAGCCTTCATAAGAGTTAGCTTGCCCTTTGTGTAAGGAGGGTACCTCACAGCAGCATCTCCAAAGAAACCTCGATAAACAACTGCTTTCTTATGGCTGAAGGCTTCAAAAGAGAATTTCCCATGGTATGCACCCATTCCACTTTCCCCAACTCCTCCAAATGGCAAGGTGGGAACAGCAAGCTGCACAATTGAATACATAGAAATTAGAATCTAAAATTATTCTGAACAATGATACACAAATATAACTGGAAATGCCATATTCCGCAATAACACAAATATGCAGCATGCATGGATGACATTTTAAGAAGCTTGAGAGAGGACCATTACATGGAGGGTAGTGTCATTGATAAGCAAACCTCCTGCAGAGACATTCCCGACAAAGTGATCCTTCAGCTTCTGATTGTTGGTGAACAAATATGCAGCAAGAGGCTTTGTTCCTGAGGTTATCAAATCAAAGCTGTCTTCTATCTTGTCAACCTGTAGTGAACAACGGGAGGATATTCTATTAATGTCTACAGCTGTTTACTTATAAAAGCAGAAAATAGTTCATTCATACAAATATTGCTGTTTCAAAAGTTCCCCTTATTTTAGCAATTAGTACACGTCTCACTCAGTGCCATTGTTCCAGAAAATAAAAGATCCCGAAGGACCAGCATGCAGAATGTTAGATGCTCTGTTGCTAGTTCACAATTCATGGAAGTTCATTCTAGTCTTTGGGCAGAGGACCATATGAAACAGTGTTAACACAGCTATTTTAAATCAATTGTGATTTGCCATCTATTATCTCATTCCAAAATTCACATTCACGCAAACAAAATATTTGGTTCCTACCGTGATAATAGGAAGCAAGGGACCAAAGATCTCCTCCTGCATTATGAGGGAGTCTTGTGGAACATCAAGTAAGATGGTGGGAGCTATCCTCCTGTGATTAAAAGATGGGCCATTAGTCACAACTCACAAGTGAGATACATCATCATGTCAACTGTGTGTGTGTGATAGAGAGAGAGTATCTTACAAGTTGTTTTTGTCCCTTTCACCTCCATGGATGACCTTACCAGAAATCTTATCTTCATCCAACAGCTTTGTCAAGCGATCATAGTGATTAGAATTCACAATACGAGACAAATCTTTAGATTGTAGTGGATTCTTCCCATAGAAGTTATCCAGTTCACTTTTCAAGGCATCCACCTGAGAATAAAGAAGTTGGAGAAGTTACAAACAGATTTTTTTTTGAATTCCAGATGTCAAAATAGAGTATGAGGGAAATCTTACCAATTTAGTAGCAAATTCTTTTGTTGTTATAATGTGGTCAGGGGAAACGCAAGCCTGTCCATTATTACAGCCCCACTTTCCTGCAATTATCCGCCTACTTGCAACCTAGCAAGATAGATAATAGAAGTATATTAGACAAAAGCTGAAACTCACAGATTTATTGAGGCAAGTGCAATGTTACTGAGATTAGGCAAGAAATGGCATCTCCATACTTGTAAGTTAATGCCAGAATCAACAACAACAGGACATTTTCCTCCAAGCTCCAAAAGGACAGGTGTGAGGTGCTTTGCAGCACTAGCCATCACAATCCTTCCCACTCTTCCGTTTCCTACAAATGCAAATGTGTTATTCAACCAATCTTTAATTTGAAATACAATGATACTGTTCAACTCCTTTGCCAAAAGCATAAAACATCACATTCAGAAGTAATAAAAAAATATTAAAAAACAAAAAAGTAAAAAAGATAAGTAGTAAGAAAGTCAGCATAGCCAAAGACAATTCAGCTATCTAACCAAAAATAAAGAGTGCATTCACTTCAACATAACATCAACCTTAGTATCTGACTACGAACTGTCCACTGCAAACCACAAGATTTAGACTACTTTTACTTGTAAAGTTATATACAGTTTTTTTTTTTTTAATGCAATTCATTAAAGGTGAAAATGCAACCTCCAACAAAGAGCTGAGCACCAAAGCAGCCCTTCACTACATTATGGAAGGACTTTATGGTCCCTTGTTATACAGAACCCTCTGCATTTGCATTAAAGGTTTCATTCTCCTTTCTTTTTAATTCATCTTTACGAGATATCATTATATCTCTACATCATACAGAAGGGATCTACCATGGAATATTAGTAATATATTGATCAACCAGTGATCAAAATCTTTAAAAGTGAGGAACATACATACCTGTGTAACAGATTTTGTCCCATTTCTGCTCCAATAATGCAGATGTTTCAGCAACAGCCCCCTCAACCACTCTCACAGAAGAGCTATCCATATACTCTCCTAATAGTTTTGCAAGCAATGACGATGTAGCAGGAGCAAGTTCTGATGGTTTTAGAACCACAGCATTCCCGGCTGCAATGGCTCCAACAACTGGATCAAGGGACAACACTGGAAAACAGGTACCATACTGTTATTTTCTGGAAATGGAAATTAGAACTGGAGAATAAGATATAATTTCAATGCTTAAAAATTAACGTACAGAAAGGATAATTCCAAGCTGAAATTATTAGTATAACACCAAGAGGCTCAGATACTATTTCAGCTGACGAAGGGAAAGTGGTCATTGAAGTTTTAGCCTGCATTTAAAAAGGTAAAATATTACTTATTCCAAAAGGTAGAATGCAAATGTTGAAAATCAAACAAACGCCCAATCCATTACAAGTTGCCATTCAAAACACAGTTTGCGATCAAATTTACCGTCTCTGGCTTCATCCATGACTTCAGTTGTTTAATGGCTAATTTACACGCGCTCTTCAACATGCCTATCTACACAACAAAATAAAGCAGTCATGTAGCTGTAAATTGGATAGTCGAGTGATTGTCAACAATTTACGTTTCACATATGTAGGAAAGACAAAAGAGACACACACACAATCACACACTAATATTTTTGTACAACAAGTTTTAGATGTCGATCGATAGTCATTTTTTGCGTAGAGAAATATATGAAGTGTATCCTACATTTCCATGAACAAAAGCTCAACTGAGAAACTTACCCAAACTTTAAGCTTCTCCTTACTAACACTGCAGGACATTTAATGAAGTCCGATTTTATATTTCTATAAATTGCTGACTGGTAACCAACTTTTATATATAATGAAGCAGAACTTGTAAACCAATTTAGACTCAACACCCAAAAATCCTAAGAAACCCCAGGTTGTGAATAGCTAGTTCATTCTTCACTTTTCCGTGACAAACATTGCCTTTCCCATTCTCAACTATTCACATGGAACCTAAATGAATCCCAAGTGTTAGATATAAATATATTATTCTTGAAACTTCCTTTAACAAATATAAAGAACAAATTGGCTGCCTTCAATTGGAGGGCATGCATCCTATCAAAAAACAGGGCAATAAAATTTAAAGTTCAGAGGTTTCAAATCTGTTGCAAGCCACATATGTACTACTATCTTTAAGGCTATAACCAATGCCATGATGCTAAGTGGGGATGCCATTAATTTCTCCTGTGATTCACCTACTTTTTTAGAATCTTCCTGTGAACACTTAAATGAGCCTGGTTTCTTAACAAAACAAACAGATGAAAAGCAGTAGAGAAAGCTCATAACTCCACTTTGTCACAACCCCTCATTTAACAAGTATCAAATCAAAAGACAGCAAACAAATCAGAAGCAACAGGAATAGATGGAATTAGTTATGTTAGAGAAGCCTCCCAAGTTGGTGGTTCAGGCTTCATTATCCCATACCCCACATAGTCCTCCCTTCTTCATCTTCTTCTTCTTATTTGGACCAAATTGCTGGTTACAACTCACAAACACCACAAAGGCGACAAGACCTCCTTACCTAACCGCCTAAATCTAAACCTACAAGGAAGCTCAACAATACCAACTAAAATTTACCTCACTATCTAAATCCCTAAATTTAGATATAATAGTCATGCATTTCATGCTTGTGGTGCTCAGCAATCATCAACTAACAAAACCGAAATTATAATAAATAATAAATTTCAAAAGCAAAATCAAGAACTACGATACTGATACTGAAATCACAGATAAACAAGAAAGCACTGGTTATGAGAATTCTGTAAAATTTGAGAGAAACCTCATAGACGATGGTCTCGAACTCCGGCTTGGAGAGGTCGGAGCTGAGAGCGTCGACGATCTCGGCCTCGTGATCGGTGGCGAGCTTGAGGAGCGCTTTGAGCTGCGACACTCTCCACTGGTAGCTCCGGGTCTTGGAAGACGCGAAGCTCGCCCGGAGGTCCTTCACCAGCGCCGCCGCGGCCTCTCCGTCGAAACCTGACTTCGCCGCCATTGTAGGGAAGAAGAAAAACGAGTAGAGGAGGAAGGAGAGAGAGAGTGTGGGTTTTGTGTGAGAGAGAAAAGGAGAAGAATGGTGGTGACTTGTAATGGGAGGAGTGTATTTATAATATCCGGGGTGTGAAAATCTGACTTGAGAAGAAAGCCAGGAATGCTAAACTGATTTTGGTGCCGAAGAGAGGTGGTGACAGTGAGGGACTCGGACTCGTCACGGGTCCAAGTAGTCGGATTTGGATACAATTATTGATATACGGGTAAAATTTGGATCCATTCAATTTCCGTACATCCGTTTAATCTCGCTACAGAGTCTTTTTTCTATTTAAAAGAAAAAGAAAATCACAGCTTGATACGTTTAATATATGTTAAAAAGAGATAAAGTCGGAAATGGAACACTTTCTTTCTTCCCACTTTGATTTGCATAAATAAGAGAGGTCTAAGCATCCGTCACAAATTTTACCTCACGAAAGACATATCTCAATCTGTTCAGAGAAGAAATGCTACTAAAAAAAAAATCTTGATGGCTTTAATTTCTTTGATGAAAGCTCTCGAAATAGGCAAACAAGATCACAAGAAACCGACAAAGATCTATTTCATCATATAGATGCATGTATAAATCTGTAGCTTTCATTCTTACATTTCAAACAATAACTATCAGGCGCTAAACGTTTTTGAATGAAATTATGAAATTAAATGTTTTTGGTATGTACAGACTTCCAGTGTTGTAATCAGACATTCAGACTTCATTATCATAATTCATTGTTGTACTGTATACTCTAATGAATAGTAGAAATGAAAAGCACAGCTCATAAATGCAAATCTTAGCCTAAGAGTGAAGAAAATATAAGAGTGTACGTCCACACTACAGAACCAAGCAAAATCGTCTCATGATTGAAACAAAGTTTCCCTGCCGTCGTCTAAGTGTCTAATAAAACTTATGAGCTGAAACGTTATTAATGAAAGATGTGAAGGTTTATCTACTCTTAAACGTTATTAATGAAAGATGTGAGAGATAGAAAGCAAGTTTCGCCGAATGCGACAGTTTTTAAAGATATCTAACGCGTTATGTTATTATGTTATTGTCGAGAAAATATCCGACTGTTATATAAGCCCTAACTAACATGCACGTCTCATCTTTGTGCATGTCCAAATTGTCCATCAATTGAGGTCATGCAGAAGTAGAACCAACCATTGTGAGTTGGTCATTTGGTTTGGTTTGAATATGCTGATGTACGCGGGACAAAGGGCAAATACTAAGCTTGCAATTTTAGATCATTCAATTATGATGGGTGTCTTATGTGTGTTGTATACTTGTATATATGCCATCATCATTTATTTTGGACATTTTTAATATTGGTTTTGATTTCTGGGATCCACCTGAATTGGTTTGGAGAGAAGAAAAACAGCTATCACCTCTAATCAGATTTCTTTTTCTTTTCTTTTTTTGACAACAAATCAGATTTCTACTATACTAAAATTTTCTTATATTGATATGGTGCTTACTTTGAAGTTTTAGCTTAATATGTATCATAGTATCGAAAAACTTAATATGTATCTTTCTCTTTTAGATTTTTTGCAGGATATATATTATCACCAAATTAAGCATATGTACATTGTTCTCTCTTATTTCTGGTTTTAATTTTTTACTCTAATATCAATATCGATTCTTTCTAAACCTCTAGAATTAGATGATAATTTGTTCCAATAGCATTTGCCTATATCTTTGTTGCTTCCAACTTTTTTTTTTTAATACGAATTGTTGCTTCCGCCTTACAAAGTTTTTTTTTTTTGATACGAAACAAACAAACAAGGTCCGCCTTACAAAGTTACAAGTATACGAGTACACACACAATTCAACCTTATGATACGACGTCGTGCGAGGACACAACTATAAAGAATAAGCCAAAGGAATCTTATACGTCACATGATCGATCAACAATAAGCCTAAGCAAGCACCCAATACCCAATACCCAATACTTTCAAAAAAAGCACCCAATACCCAAAAGCAGCCACTAAAAATGAATTAAACAAACAAAAAATTAATAATAGAGATAAGCCGATAAGGAGAGAGATCGAGTCAGAACCTCTTGAACGAAGGATTCAGTTTCCGGCTTGGACAGGTCAGACCGGAGAGCCTCAACGATTTCCTTCTCGTGAAACTCTGTTATCTTCTTCAGCTTCTTCAACTGCGACACTCTCCACTCGTAGCTCCTCGTCTTCCCAGACCTATAACTCCCCCTCAGCTCCTCCACCATCGCCGCCGCCTCTCCCGAATCGAACACCACCTTCTGCACCTCCTCCGCCATTTCCAGAGCCAAAGATTCCACACAAACAATAAGAGCTAGCTAGCTTCGATGGTATACCATCAAATGGTACTAGGGACCATAATGATATATATGGGGCCTAATGATATGTGGGAATATAAGAGAAGTCGCACGCAAGAAACAAGGAGCGATACGAAAGAGGGCGCTCGGGTTTTTGTTTGTCTCGTGCGTTTGCGTGATTGCGTGAAGATGCTTTTCTGGAGCGGTAGGTGGGTTTGACCGCTTTGACGTAGAGGGGTAGAGTTGGGAGTGTTGGACACGTTTAGGGGTTTTAATAATGGGGCTCAAGGCTTAACCTGCTTTCTTTTTCTTTTCTTTGTGGGATGAATTACTGTGTAAACCCTAGTGAAGCTCATCTTCTTGTTGTTTTCTTCGACGGAGGCCGGAGATGAAAGGGTGAAGTGTTTGGTCGTGAGAGTTAATTATAAACAGAATGATTCTCCATTTCGCAAGAGAATCAGGAAATAATAAGATGTCACCGGAGTGGTCCTTGCGGGCATTTCCCATTGAGAACGATTTGTGAACTAAGATTTGGATATAAAATTGGAGCTCTTCTTGGGAATTTCATAATCTTTTGAATTTTTTATAATGATTATCATATAACAATAAATTATAGATAATCACATAATGTGATAAAATTGGTCGAGTTATTTAGTTTCGAGTCTGATCAACCATCAGTTTGTGGCTGTTTGAGGGTTCTTCGGATTTGTGCGCTTGCGGCGCGAAATTAGTTTGGTTTTGCTCAAAATACTCTCATGAACCTCGGTCCGAATATTGACTGGGTGTGTTAATCTAAAATTTAAAATAATTTAAATTTAAAATTATAGATGGGTATTATACTTTTCAATTATGTGCGTGTTGAATCTAATAATCCATTATTGATAGTCATCTCTTAAGTTAATTGGTTGGCCCAACTTTGTAGCCTCCACCCACTTGGTTTGCATCTTTGAGATTGGTGAAGCACATATAATAGGATTAGGTTAACCACTTGGTTGATTCCCTAACACAAAGAAAGACTAACTGATTTGATTCCAATTCATATATGCTTAGCTAGTTTCCAAGTTCCAACGAGCTTTCAGAATCAACCCCTTGTGATTTCCCAGTAATATGTTACGCATACGTACGTACTTGTTAACGTCTGCGGTTATACAGTTATAGCTATAGCCTAACTTGTCCAACAAACTTGATGCATGAATATATTGCATGGGTGGAGATCGATTCAATTTAGGTCGCTTTCCCTTTGAATCACTTAATAAATCACGCTTTCAGCCCTATTTGTACAGTGTTACATACGCAACCTAGCTTAGATCAAATTGATCGAGTAGCTGAAAATAATAACGGGAGTGCCATAACTTATAGTCCCAAAATATGAACTGGGTATAACCATATGATCAAATTAATTTGGATGCCATCAATACATGATTCATGATTGATCACAAAAATTCAACGACTAAGAGTCTAAGAACTAACTGTTATTCAAGTGAGAATTGTCAGTGTCAACGATCTAGAGTCGATAACATGTGACATTAAGTATATACTGAGATTGTATTCGACTCATGATCACCAGTTTTGTTTGCCCCATTTCGAATACACCTTAATTTCTCATTAGGGATCGTGAGGTGCATGACAACAATGCACCGCGTATCTAGAACTGTTTTATTCCGGCCATCGAAGAAACAATCAAACTCTAGCTAGCTCAGATTATTTCCAGCCATCCGACAAATCAAGTCAACCGCCATCACTTTCATTTAGTAATTAAATCGATCTCTGAACAAGCTATAGTGATTTAAAAGTATCGACCGAGGACTTTGTATTTGTAAACTAGAAGGCAAGCCCGAACCTAAGATGAGCCTCAAGAGACTAGGCAACTACTTTAAGCACCAGGTTTTTAAAGTTTTTAAGGGCATCAATTTTCAAGGATGTATAGATGCCTAGCAGCTATTTTCATCTTAATTACCATTAATGGATTCCAAATTCTTTGAATGAGCTTAATTAACTTCTTTCAATTCCAAGGATAATAATGACGTTGGTGGGGAGAGCATTACTTGTTGTTGTTGATGCATTGAGGAAACCAAATTCGCATCCTAGACCTTCTCAAATCAGTTTGTAAAGTATCGACCGAGCACTTTGTATTTGTAAACCAGCAGGGCACGAATACTACCATGCACCACCAACCACAACCTTCAAAATTAAAAGACTTAGGTTGTGCACATAATGATGTCAACTAAATGTTCAATCAGATCTAAATAGTTAACAAGTACCTTGCTAGGTATGTCAAGTTTGTAATGCATGTCTCTTTTCGCCTTCATGCATGGACACGCCCGGAAACATCATCTGCATGTCATCCAAGAGCTTTGTCAAGCGACCATATATAGTGATCGGTTAGAACTAACAATACGAGACAAAATTTCTATTGTTGTGGATGTACTACTCTTCCCGAAAAAGTTCCCCAATTCATGTTTCATGGCCTAGCTCCACCGTACCTGAGAGCACTAGAAATTAATCGGAGAAAGATAGAAGAATGAAAACGAAGTGTAGAGTTATTCATGAGTTATTAACATTTATTATCTGATTCGAATGGTTTACGAAAGAAGAAGAAGAAGGGCAAGAATCATATTGATACATCTGAATGGAGATTGTACGTGTTGATAATTTAAGTATATATAATATATTATAGGTCTCCATCTCAGTATACATTTTTTTTCTCTTTTTAGGTTGTGTTTGCTGAATCTGAATGAAGAGGTTGAAAACAAATTAGAGAAACATAAAACGAGGGGAAAATGGAACAAGAGTAAGCATGAATCATTCTTCAAGTGTTTATTAAGCTATCTAGAATATGCAAGTACAAACGCATGGGTGCTCTTGGTGGAAGTCGATCATCATTTTGAACCTAGTTCATATTTGGTTTTCACCTTTATATGCTTGTCCGTCGTAATTCAACTTTATCTACCTGAATTGGAATAACACAGTAAGAGTTGACTCTAATCAGCATCAGTAGGGATATAAAACCGAGTATCGAAGAACCACACCTGAAAATATACTAACTCGACAATTTGTGGTAGCTGTCGATTCTTAAAATAGAATGAATTTATTTTCATTCATTCCGAAATTTATATGGCCAACACGTTGAATATTTGCCACCGCGCCTCTTGAAGTCGACAAAGAGACGCAAAGAAACAGAAACCAAAAGGGCGCGTGTACCCAGCCTACACACCAATTGGGCCACCTGTCCAGTAAAAGCCCATCCAAAACAAAAGGAGACCACGCCCCAGCGATTCGTGTGATCCACAATGGCACACCTTCACGCTCTTCTTTCACTCCCAACAACCCCAACACTCTCCCACTCTCCTTCTCCTCATTCTTCTTCTTCTTCAACTCCAGCCATGGCCTCCGTCGCTCTCGGCGGCGCCGCCGCTTCCCGCTGCCTCCTCCCCTCCGCCAGAGCCTCCCTCTCTCTGTCTCGCTCTTCTCCATACTCTCTCAAATGCCGAGGCCAAGGCTCCTCTCCGCACATCTCTCTCCTCTTCCTCGGCCGCAAAGCCTCGCCGGTGACTTGCTCCTCCAGCCGCGGCTTCTCCGCCGCCGCTCCGAAATGCGCCGCTTCCGATCCCGAGCAGCTCAAGCTTGCCAAAGAGGACATCAAGGAGATCCTCAGGACTAAGTTCTGCCATCCGATTCTGGTAAGCTAGTCAATTTTTGTTACTGATGTTTTTTTTTACGATCGTGGTGAAAGTATGAGATTGACTGACTGGTTTTTTTTTTTTTACTGCGGCAGGTTCGGCTGGGATGGCACGATTCTGGAACTTACAACAAGAACATTGAGGAGTGGCCGCAGAGAGGCGGAGCTAATGGGAGCTTGAGGTTTGAGGTTGAGCTTAAGCACGCCGCTAATGCAGGTGATTAGCAATAGCTAATTGGAATGAAATTGAAATTTAATAATGTGAAATGTTGGTTGAATTTTTAATTTGAGTTGGCATTTTTAGGTCTTGTGAATGCTTTGAAGCTTATTCAGCCTATCAAAGACAAGTACTCTGGTGTCACATACGCCGACTTGTTCCAATTGGCTAGCGCTAGCGCTGTAGAGGTTAGTCTAATAGTTCTTGCTCCAGCTCATAGCATCATGTCAATCTAATATAGAACATTTTTGAGTTTATTAACTCACTTAAGTGGCCGTATTGGATTGGAACTTTCAGGATGCTGGGGGCCCAAAGATTCCTATGAAGTATGGGAGAGTTGATGTTTCAGCACCCGAGCAGTGTCCAGAAGAAGGAAGGCTTCCTGGTTAGTAAGATATGTGTTATGTTAACGTGGAGATTTTGCAAACATATAAATGCACTAACTAGAAATATGTGGAATTTGTATTTAGTTGGCGATCCATTTTCTGAACTCATTCTTGAAATATCTATCTTGTGTTTGTTTAGATGCTGGCCCCTCTTCGCCGGCTGATCATCTGCGTGAGGTTTTCTACAGAATGGGATTAAATGACAAGGTGAATTTAAGTTTATTTTACAGCTTTCTGGACATCATAATGTGCATATGGTGTATACTCATATAGCTGTTTGATGTGTAGGAAATAGTTGCATTATCAGGTGCACACACTCTGGGGAGGTCCAGACCTGAACGCAGTGGTTGGGGCAAGCCAGAGACAAAGTATACGGTATTGAATTTAGCATTAGCATATCATGTTCATTAATGAATAACATTAGTGTGGCTTGACTTGGATATTTTCCATTCAAATGGGTTGTTTGAGGTTGTGGAATTTTAGTCATTTACAGTCAAATTATGAGCTTTTAGAATTGATAAATATTTGGATACAATGTTAACATTGATTCTTGAGCCATGTAGCCAACATATGAAATAATTTTATTTGAAGAACCCTTCATTCATTTGTACTCTAAAATAGTGCAGAAAGATCTATCCCTAGTTGAAAATATCTCTCTATTTATGCTGAGACGTTGATTATCTAGTTAGGATCATGTATTGGGTTGGCCATATCTTTAAGATATTCCTTAGAAGCAGCAGCTATGATGAACACTAATAATAAGAACAGTAGTTTGAGTACTCCAACTAGCACGTTAACTACCATTATTTTGCGTAACAGAAAGATGGGCCAGGTGCACCAGGAGGACAATCTTGGACAGCACAATGGTTGAAGTTTGATAATTCATACTTCAAGGTTTGAAATCTGAAAATACACTTAATTTGACGCTGCTCGGTACTTGTTTTTTTGTTTTGCTTATTGTTGTTCTGTACAGGATATCAAGGAAAAAAGGGATGAAGATCTACTAGTGTTGCCAACTGATGCTGCTCTTTTTGAAGACGCATCATTCAAGGTATGAAATAATAGAAGCAAGTGCGAGTCATTTATTTCTTAGATGCCATGACATGGAAGTTTAACATAATTTTCAGGTATTTGCTGAGAAATATGCTGAAGATCAAGAAGCCTTCTTCAAGGACTATGCTGAAGCTCATGCTAAACTCAGCAACTTAGGAGCCAAGTTTGATCCTCCAGAGGTTTGCTAGCTTTCAAGTTTCTATAATCTGTCTCTATTGTTTTCTATTTATAGGAATAAACTACTTGTACAGCTAGTTTAAATACCAGACTGCCACATCTACTTTAATGCTTAAGCGAGGGGAACTTAATTCCGACATAGGTTTTTTTGTTAGAAATGAACACTGGAAAGTGACACGGTGATATGCAAATTTTTTAATATTTTCATTGTTGGTATGCTTGAGCACAGTTTCTTGTTAATATTGAGCACTGTTTCATTGGATGAGTGAAGGAGTAAAATATCCAAATATCCTCGATATTTCCTCGAAATTTCCGCTTTTTACAATTACCGATATTAATTTTCATATCTTTCCGATATTTTATATTTAGTTTTATTTTTGGTCGAATATACAACCTTTTAGATAAAATTTGGTAAAATTTCCATCGATATTCGATATTATCTCGATATATCCATCGAGATTTCCTTTTTTCAAACCATCGAAATTTCCATGATCATCGATATTTTACTCCTTGGATGAGTCTTAATAGTTGGTAGATAGCTCAATTGTATTTTTTTTTCTTTTCTTTTTTCTATCTACAGATGTCCATTCTACTTTTCCTAAAACACTTATTTTTGTTTTGTAACTTTGTTTCCTTTTGGGGTCGGCCTATATGGCTCTGGCCATTTTGCTACTTCTAATGGCACCCAAAAATTCATTTGTGCACAGATGTAAATGTTCATGTACTTTCGGTTTGGCCATTCACCTTAGACTGTTCTTAAATTTGATCAGGGTATTGTGATTGATGATGGTGCACAACCTGTACCAGAAAAGTTTGTGGCAGCTAAATACTCATCCGGCAAGGTTGTATACATGGAACTCTCACCTCCTTATTTCTTTGGTCAATAATTATAAATTGAGCATTAAAGACAACTACAGTTTTTTTTTTGGTACAAATTTTTCATGGTCTTTAATATTTATGGTTTTCTGCAGGACTAGAAAAAGAGTCATGTTTTGTTGTGGCGTCTCTTTTAATAATAAAAGATGAAGCTATTTCAATTCCTGTCAAACTCACATGTAATAGTTGGAAGTCTTAAATGAAGGAGAAAGGAATAAAAATTCAATAGTATTACCTATGTGAATTGCAGAGAGAGCTATCAGACTCTATGAAGCAGAAGATCCGGGCAGAGTATCAAGCTATTGGTGGAAGCCCAGATAAGCCTCTACAGACAAACTATTTTCTAAATATTATTATTGTGATTTCTGTTTTGGCAATTTTGACATCACTTTTTGGAAACTAAGTTTTGTTTTTCTGTTTCTTACATATGGAATTGCATTGTTAGTTTACACTTCATACTGATATTAATATAAGTGATCCCAAAGGTTGTGTGAGGTTAATCTACTAGTCCATTATACACAATATCATCCACGATTTCAAGCAAACATCAGTATGTCAATTGTTCTCTGTTTGAAACTTATATTGAACACTGTTGACCAGTGAGAAGTTGGACTTATTACATATCCATCACTAATCACTGCATCAGAGATCTAAATGTGACAACTGCCATGTTGCACACATTTTTGGTTATAGCAGAAAAGGTTGAGCTATCTGAGAATTGCACCCATTATAAAACCCATGGTCTGGTAGGTTGGCTAAACTTTTGTTCTTCCACCCGACATAAGAATGTTCATGGAAATTTTCGACACCCATATCACCCAAATTGAATGGTTTTTTTTTCCTCAAACAAAAAAAATTGAATGGTGTTTTATTGGTTGAATCGAGTCATTGTAGCTTCTGCGTTGGTTTCATATACGCTGCTACTTTATTCTACTCTGCAACAAGGAAATCTATTTGATATTTTTTGCGTTTCTGAATCTAGCAGTGGGCATCTATGAAAACTCTACCAGCACTATGTAACATAAACATGTAGTGAAGATTCAAGCCATTGGCATTAATTTCAAATACAGAGTTAATTTGGTGGATGCTCAGTTAATCCATCTAACCTAAAAACTTGAGCATAAAAGGCAAGAAAATCACGTATACTCACAATAATGAGTAGATTTCCTTTTCTAAAATAGAACAATCTAGAGTAGATATTCTGTCTTGGAGAACAAGATGGTCATTGCTCCTATATAAAAGATACACAGAAAACTAGGGTTCTGAATTCAGCATTGTGTCTGGCCCTAATAATCATGGCGGTGGCAACAATCGGAGCGGATTCGCTTGGACCAGTCTTTCAAGAACTCTGCGATCAAGTTAGCCGATCGATGGAGAAGAATAGCAAGTTCAAAACGCTCTTGGGTTACTTGCAGTGCACCCTGAACTCCGTGAAAGAACTAATCATCCAACCTATGCAAGAAAACCTACAACTACAAGAAGAGACTATGCGAGAGGAGCGAACTGATGAACGTTTGATGGTAATAGTGCAGGAGGGCCAAAAGCTAATAACTATTAAGTTCTCCAAGCTCCGACGTTGGGACCTCTATTTCTGCATGGATGATCACACCCTCCGACTTCTCGAATTGGATAGTTTCCTCCGATATCTCTTGGAGGCGTTGTGGGTAAGGGAATTGGATGATGTGAATGACATCAAAGGCTATATGCAAAACTCGATGAGCGTCGGAGTAGTGTACAACTTTTTGAATGAAAATCTTCAGAGAATTGTAGATACTTTTGAGAAGGCATTGGAGCCGGAAACTATGGCTCCGGAGGAGAGAAATCATGAAGAGGAAGAAGGAATGGAACAACCGGCGCTGTTGGTGTTTGAGTCATTGTCTTTCAAGGTCCATGAAGTGTTGAACAAGAAGAAGACACCTGTGATGTTTAAATTGCTACTTAATGATATTTTTGACACACTCTCATTGTTGAAACCCTTCATGGAAGATAAGGCAGAAGCATTTGATGGACAAGACGAGGAACTAAGAATTTTCAAAGCAAAGATGGTGAAGGGGGTAGAGTTTGTTCGCAAGAGCTCCGAGTTTGGTGTGTGGGGTGGCTACAGTAAGAGAAAGTATGAGTGCATCAACAACCTACTCGGACTGAATCATTCTCTCAGAAGACTATTATGTATAACGAGATGGGTGGAGGCAAGGAAGGCGAGGAATGAATTGCATTTCCGGTTGAGTACGGCTTTCAAGGAACTCAAAGACAGTTACCTGGTGCAGAACCAAACCGAGAGTAGTGCTGATGGCAAAGAATGCGATGAGGAAGGTGTAACTGATAAGAGGAAGGCCTTGGCTTTCAGGAGGATGGTGGAGACCGTGGAGATGGCTAGTGATGAATTCAAATGCATTACTGGTGCGGAGCAGAATCAAACTCGTTTTGCTGGTCTAATGTGATCAAGGTGTCATTGGGACTTGGTAGTGGATCAGTCATGGTGTTACTCTAAAAAGTTAAAACTCTAGTTGTGTTGATTTTGCAATATCAGTTTGGTCAGTGATGATTGGATTTTGTTGGTTTTTAGTATTCATCATACATTTGTTTGTTTCGCTCAATTATAATGGTTTGATCAAACTTATGAGCTTCAAAGTTTCAACTGAATTCCCTTATTGTACCCGAAAATTGGATAATGATGCAACACTAGACCACATTGAACTTTCTAATGATGGTTATATTTAGTAATGAATCGTATAGTATATGTATCTTCTACTCTATTTTATGTGCGGTGAGAGTTCCCATTAGCTTGAGTATTGTCATCAATCTTCTAAGAGTTCAATGACAAAGATAGATTTTTATGTATGTATGCGTTGGGTCTACATGAACAATTTTATTAAACATGAAATTTACAACTAGGGTCTTGCGAAAATTATAGATAGAGTGAAAAAAATCTTATCTAGACAACGCATCAAAAAATATCTTATTGTTTAAAAAAATTATAATATGTGTCTTGATTTAATGTTGATAAGAATAAGAATACATTATAATGTTTTTCTTTTTACCTACCTAAAAATTATTTTGTAATCCTCAGATAAATAACACACACACCTCAGATTTATTTTTGTTATCTCCTCAATTTAAATGTTTCTCCTTTAAACCAACCTTATACGTGCAATTTTCTGATTTTTTTCTGATTTTTTCTGTTGATTGGAAAATTTCTTGATTTAAAAGATAGGCTCTAGTCTAGTCACTTTCAATTTCCGCATATAAATAGAGAAAAGAAGATTGAGCCGGGTTCAGAACAGAGTACTATCTTCTTCGGTTCTTCCCCAAATTGTGAAATCGCGAACTCTCCCAAATACAAACAGAAGAAAAAACTAGGGTTTCCAAATCAACAAGGCTAAGGTTTCTGAATCATCATCATGGCGGTGGCGACAATCGGAGCGGCGTCGCTCGCTCCGGTCTTCCAAGAGCTCTGCGATCAAGTCACTCAAGCGATGCAGAAGAACACCAAGCTCAAAGCCATCCTGGGCTTTCTCCACTCCACGCTCAATTCGTTCAAAAATCGAGTCATCCAGCCGGTCCAAGAAGGCCGCCGGATTATGTACAACCAAGACTACCAGATCGAGTCCGCCGTCGTCGAATTGCAGAAGGGGGCGAAGCTAGTGGCGAAGGTCTCCAGGCTCCGATCTTGTAGCTATTTCTGGCTGGACAGTTACGCGAAGAAGCTTCTGGATTTGGATAGGCACTTGAGGAGTCTGATGGAGGCGACTTGGGGGGAGGAGGTTAGGGTTGTGAGGCAGCAGAGCAGGGAAGTGAGGGAACTGATGGATGGGATGGTTGGGAGGATGTTTGATGCTTATAAGAAGGTGATGGAGGCCGAGACGGTGCCGGTGAGGACAGAGACGGCGGCGGAGGAGGAGAGGGGAAATGATGAGGAGGAAGAGGCGGCGTTGGTTGTGTTTCAGAGGCTGTTTGAGGCTGTGAGGGAGGCGCGGGAGAAGAGGGAGGCGCCGTGGATGATTGTGGCACTGGTTTTGGATATTGAGATGACATTGTACTCGGTGCAGCCGTTTTTGGAGGAGATGGCGGCGCATAACAGGGTGTTGGGACGGCCTAAGGAGGAGGTGAGGAGTTTACGAGTGGAGATGGAGAAGGGGTTGGAGGTGGTGAGGAGGAGTGGCCAGGTTGGTAAGAAGTGGGAGGGATTCAGCAAGAAGAAGTATGAGTGTATTGTCGGGCTGTCGGGGCTGAATCAGTGTCTGCAGAGAGAGGTGTGTATTCTGAGATGGCAGATGGCCAAGAATGCGACCGAGTCTTTGGATTGGGTGAGGAAAATGGAGAGGGCGGTGAGTGAGATCGTAAGCAATGTGGGAGTGCTGGAGCAAGCTGGAGTTTCTGGGACAGCTTGATCAATATCAAGAATCAAGGTGACAATGGTAGGTATAATTCCATTTCATAGCATGTTTATATTTCTGAAGTTGTTGCCTAATGCCTTGTGAATACTCTATTAGGACTGACTTTTAGGAGTGTATAAGCAGGTGGCTCCCGATATAAAATGAAAAGTTTCTTTTATATTGCAGCACTGAAGTTTCATCATCATCTAGTTAGCATTATGAATTGACTTTATGTACTGGGTATCATCCTGAAATTGTAAATGTACTGACATGGTTTATTCATATATCTTCAATTGTTGCTTGTTGCCCTTCTGGTCTGCTTATTGGTTGGTTATCTAGCCCCGTGATTGTTTATTTCCTTGTTACCCTGCAAAGATTGTCATTGATTAGTGTAATTACACTGGAATTTGCACTCACTGTCCTAATCCATCCATCCACCTTGTTTATGACTTGGGGTTGTGAGTATACGTTGATGCCAATGGAATCAAGACACTTTCCATTGGGGAATGTTATTTGGGATTTAGGTGTTATGGTTATTTCAGGGGTGGAAATGAATGCCTTTTCAGCTGCTTTTTGTGTTAGAAAATCTACATGCCATACTCAACAGCTAAGCCTCCATTCTGCAAACTACAGAATTGTGGACTTTGAATGGCCCATGGATGGCATGGGAGATTAGTTTGGTCTCTGAAAAATCTGGTTTTATGAATTTTTTTTTTTAAACTGGAGCAAGTTTCAATTCCAGTATGTTCTATGTTTTGTATAAGTTTAGTCCTTGCTTGAACATTTTAAAACCTAAACAGTGTTGACATCCTTTGGCTGAACAATGTTGGAGATTGTTTTCTCTTCCTAACCTGTTAGTTTCCAAGGTGTAGAAAGGGCGATATTTTCCTTCTTCATGGGTTCTAGATGCACCTGTTGGGAGGTCCAGTTCATTGATATGGAGGTCTTTGCTTTTGGGGAGGGAGCTCTTTGTTTCTGGTTTGCGTTGGAGAGTGGGGGATGACCAGTCTATCTTCATCTTTCGGGATGCCTGGATTCCTTTTCCATATACCTTCCGTATTCATTCCCCACCTAACATGCTCTCCAGTTCTCTAGTATCAGATTTGATAACAGTAGATAGTTATTGGAATTTTGAGCTTCTACATCATAACTTTTGGCCACAGGAAGTTGCGGCAATTCTCTCCATTCCTCTGCCATTAAACCATATTCCTGATAGATTATGCTGGCATTATACAAAACATGGAGTTTACTGTTAAAAGTGGATATCAGTTGGCACAAAACTGAATATACAGATGGCCAACCAGAAAAACAATTTTTTTTCACATATCGTTCTCCCTCTTTTTTCCTCTTACGCATTATTGGTGGGACACATTTCCTCTATGGAGTAGGAAAGAGTATAAATGGTTTTCCTGTCTCCAGAGGGAGAATTGCATATTTTTCCTAATTCAGATTTGAGATCTCTCTGCTTAATTCTCTATCTCTATGACTCTCCTATACTATATATAGGGGCGCCATATCAATAACACAATAGAAAATTAAGTCTCAATAAATCTTGACAGCCCTTGGTCTTTCAGAATCAAAGAATCCCGATATTCAAGCTTTTAGAGTTAACACATCCAATTAATTCCCGTGTTGTGATATGACGGTGGCATCGATCAAAGAGGCGGAAATCCAGCCATTGTTTGAGTTTCTGTTCAAGAGAGTTGAAGAAGCAATGCAGAGTTGCACCGGCTTCGAATCCCTCATCGGAAATTTCAAGTCCACGCTAGACCCTCTCCAACCATGGATCAAAGGAGAATGCAAGGGACTTGAGGACCTCGTGAATAAAGAAGGTGCAGATCTGGATGAAAAAATCCACAGGGGCATAGAGATAGTGGGAAAGTTCACCAACGTTCAGATATGGAAGTATTACTGTGGCAGATGTCATTACACTGATCAGCTTGTTCAGTTGGACATATACTTCAACCAACAATTAGATTTTCTGATGACAAAGGAAACTTGTGAGTGGGGGAAACTGGTTGCTGAAATGGATAGGAGACAATCTGCCATAGCAGAGAAGTTATCGCAGCTTGGAGGAGAGGAACTTTCAGAGATGTTAGAGAAGCAGGAAGGTTTGTCCGAGGCCTTGTTGTTGTTAAGAAATACAGAGACAGCGCTAACTGTGCATGATCAAATGGAAGAGGAAGGCACGGAGGAATTGTGTGCTGCATTAGAATCAGCATATTTGAGCCTGGGTTCCAGTATTAAACTAATAAAGGAGCAGTGTGCAACCATATTTAAACCCCTCCTTGAGGATCTCATATTGTCACTCAGCGACTCAGGAAAACCGAAGAGCAATGATGTCAAGCGGCACTCCAAGGGGGAACTCAAAAGTTACGGTAGAAATGAAGAATGGTGCGGAGTTGGTTCTAGAGTGCTGCAAGGTTGGTAAATGGGCTTGCTACAACACAAAGTATAAGTACATCAATGCACTTCTCAGATTGAATCAATCTCTTAGAAGAAAGAGAGATGTAGAGTTCGAGAGGGTGAGGGAGGACATGGTTGAGATGAGAAATATAGAGCCACTGATGGATAGAGTTGAAAGGGCTCTGTCTCTGGCAGTGAAAATTTAAACTCAAACTAGAAAAGGCTCAAGTCGGACTGTCTGATCGAGGAGACGTAGTTAGTTCAACCCCTAATTAGGCTAAACTGAGACATAGAATTTACTGCAACCCTGGAACTGCCACTCAAACTACAAATAGCCACTTCCTGAGTTGCAGTAAATTTTGAACCCCTAGCTAATTGTAGTTACATAGCCAAACTATATAGGCTGTCCCATTTACTCTTAGAAAGTTAATGACCTTGGTTCATGACAGAGAAGAAAACATATTAGCTGGATAAACTATTTTAATTTCAGAGAAAACTCGGATAATGCGTGTCTAGAGTTGGGCTGTGATCAATGAGATGTGGTTTCTTCAACCAAAATGTCAGAGGCGTATGTGATGATATAGTTTGTATGCATCTCTGACACCTCAAATTTGTGTCACCCAAACCTGTGTTTCTGTGTTATAAACATGAACGGTTCAAGTTCGACATAATTACGTTCATCCATTGGTTTAATCGAGTTTGAGTGCCTTAATGATAACCAAATTAGCTGAAATTTTGCAGAGATGATCTATACATTAGTATTTAAATACTAGACGGTGGAGATGTGAAAATTCGATTGAAAAGTGAGTGTAAAGTAGAAATCCGCACCGTAAGAATAAATGTGGACATTCACACCTGAGAAAATATATATATATATATATATATATATATATATATAAGGTAATGCAGGCAGGCATGCATATATATGAAGATTTTGTACTATTTATATATGTGTGCTTTTGAAGATGCATCTCCATCTCTTTCCTCTCTGTATCTTTATGCTTCAGCTGAAAGGGAGATCTGCAAACCCAAATTTGACGTGGAAAGACATATATGCAATTGGAACAACATACGGAGTGCTCGACTGCCTGCAAACAGAAGTTGAATCATTAGGCAAGCATATCTCCACTGATATCATGTTTGTGTGGAACAAGATAGGTTTTGAAGCTTTTAACTTTCACCGTTTAGAACATTGACCAACAAGGTGAGCCGTAAGGAGAAACCATTTTCAACATGGTGAAATAGCAGCTTGGGCTTAAACAAAGCCCAAGGGGCAGTTGTTGGGATAAGTCGAGCACAGTGGTGCCAGTATAAATACAAAGGCAGAGCTCCCAACCCTAACTTAGTTGAAGGCGCCACTAAGCCCTTTGTCTACTTCATTTTCACTCTCTTCCTTCTCAGTTGGGCATTTTCACTCTCTCCATTTCTCAGTTGGGCAGTTTCACTCTCTAGATTCTTCATCACATGTGGGTCTCTGTTCTTTGGGATCTCATCCTTTTTATTCATAACATGATTGATTTGTAGCTTGGTTTTAATCTTTTTCTTTATGTTTTCTTGCATCAGGATAAGGATGTCGGAATTCAGCCATGGAAATAAAGGAACAGTTCAGTACCATTGAAGAATTTAATGAGATCGGTATTTGAAGGCAGGTAGATTGAAACCTGTTTTTCCATAATTCTGTGTGTTGCTATAATCTTTTCAGTCTTTGCTTGAAGGAAGCTCCAAGTCCAAAGGCGCGTTTTCTCCTTTTCTCTCCTGAAAAAACCCAAACCCAACTCCCTGGTTTACCTCCCCCTCTCCTCTCCCCAGATCTGGGAGCTCCTCTGTTCGGTGATATATAGTATGCTTGGTCAGTAGTTATAGACTTGTGGCTCTCGTTAGAGCTCAAACATCTGTTGTCTACAACTCCAAGTTTCAAGTTTTTAAAATGCCAAATTCAGAAATTCTTAAAAAGCTCATAGAATTACCAATCTGCATAGTTTCCATGTGTAGCCACATGCTTTCTGCGTGTCTCTAAAACTTTGAGTTACATGTTTCATTTATGAAGTCAGATTCACAAATTCTTCAATGGTCATAGATTTGTTCTCTTTCGTTTACCAATCCACTTGGTTAGCTATATGATTTCTGTGTGAGAGCTACGACTTTTGTCCTGTACAACTCAAAGTTACAAGTTTTATAAAGCCAAGTTCAGAAATTTGTAAATGCTGGGAGATTTAGTGTCTTGTCTTTACCAATCCGATGATTTCGGTTTGTTATCTACACAATTTATGCGTGTGAACTACAACCTATAACCTGTAAAAATTAAAGTTACAAGTTTTATGAAGCCAAATTCAGAAATTTGTAAATGCTGATAGATATTTGGTCCATTTTCTTTACTGAGCCCTAAACAAAACACATGCTAATTTGCAGATTGAATGAAGAGCAAACCAAAGAGCTCAACTAGCTGAAGATCGTATATGAGTACGATGAGGCGGAGCCAAAGTTCTCAAAGGTGATATGGAGGAGCTAAAGATGCTAGGAAGTGAGGAGAAGAAGGAGGCTGATGGAGATGAGAAGGAGGAGGCAATGGGAATGAGGAGAAGTAGGAGAAGGGAGGAGGATTGAATGAGAAAGGAGGTGAGGAGAAGAAACAGAGCACAAAGGAAGGGGACTAGCTAGCTATAGATTAATTATGCAAATTGATCTAATGAGGCTAGGAGGTGATCTGAAGGAGCTAAAGAGGCTAGGAGGTGAGGAGAAGGAGGAGACTGATGGAGATGAGGAGGAGGAGAAGGGAGAGGAGGCAATGGGAATGAGGAGAAAAAGAAGGAGGCTGATGGAGATGAATAAGAGAAGGAGAAGGGAGGAAGATTGAATGAGAAAGGTGAGGAGAAGAACCAGAGCAAGAAGGGGACTAGCTAGCGATAGATTAATTATGCAAATTGATTTATATCGATTGCTAGCTTTTGAGACATTTTTATGGAAATGTGTTTGATATTTACATACGATACTTGAATATGGATGAGACAATTGACATTTATATGATATTTTGGACTAGCTAGCGATAGATTCATGTTTCTTGAATGCAATGAAACAATATGTGATTTATTAGGATATTATTAGGAGAAGTAGGCCAGATTCTGTTTTGGGAATATTTCATTTTGCATACATTGAGTTGTAGATTTTCAGTTTTGCTATATTAGTGACAATTTGCTGGGTTCTTAACCCACCATTCCTTTTACATTTTCATTATATAGTCACTCCCAAATATTTGGGGTCAGTGGATTGCTTATGAAAGACACGTTTTGTGATTTTATATTCTTTGAACAAGCAATCAGTTTTGAAATTGACGCTCGGATCCTGTTCTTTAGATCAAACATAGCATACACATACACTAATCATGTTCTTTAGATCAAACATAGCATACACATCAAAACATGTATTGTTTTAAACATCAATCCACAGGATTGAGTTTCAAGACATTTGCCACCTTATTCCCAGAAGGTCATAACTCGAGTTTCTCCAACAGATACATTAGTGTAAACCACACAAATCATACATTGGTTAGCAATTCCAATAGCAGTTGGGGGTATGTCATAATCGATATAGTTGTATATCTAAGAACATATCTGAGTTTAACCAATTCGTTCAATATGTTAGCAGTATAAGTTTGCTCAGTGATCGATTTGGTTCACTTTCACTAGTTGGCTATATTAGTGTTCACTGTACCATGGTGGTCTCTGTATGTGTGTGTTGCATATATTCTGATAAGTACCTACATTCCATGGCTATCAGTTCAGAATGGTATTTTAGTGACTGATTCGGTGTAACCAAGCAATTTTGAAAGTCAAATACTCAAATTAATTGTAGCTAAAACCTGTATGGAATGTCCTATTTAATCCTAGAAAATAAAACATCTTGTTCATGACAGATAAGAAAAAACATTCGAGAAAACTCAGATCATGTCAAGAGTTGGGCAGTGATCAATGAGAATATGAGATGTTGGTTTCTGAAATGTAAGAGGCGTATGTGATATGCATCTATGACACCTCTGCTTTTTTGATTTCTTAGTTCATATACCACAAATCATACATCGTTTAATTTTATCAATATCATTTTAAGAAATCTTCGATAAGCTATTCTGAGAGCTCAGCTGGTAATAGACTCGTTCCGAGGGGGATCCTGTTAGTATATATCTTCAGTTTGCTCAACGACCTTGTTTTTGACATCTAATCTGATCCAATTCTTGGTTATCTTGTCTTCTTCCAAGATAAGGTGCATAATGTACGTTTCTTGTGTGATTAGAACATATAGAACCTTTGCTTTATCTTGGAGTAGAGAAAATCTGAAAGGATTTCCCATCCAACTTGAGCAGAAATACACACTGCAAACGCATCAAGAGGTTTAATTAATAGAGAGATCAATACTATGCACAAGAAACTCCCGCCTAAAATCATTAGACAAGTAACTCCATTCGCTGATATTTGAGGACTTGGGGTCTCAATATCCACAGCAGCGAGAGTGAGATCTAATAAGATACAAGCAAGTATAAAGTGATTGAAGAGTGAAGTGTTGAGGCTTTAATTTTGACATTCATAATTAGTTTTGTTAAAGCAAACATTCATTCAAATGTAAGCCTATTCGTGTCACAATTTACATCACACGAGACTATCAAATTCTTCACTAGTTAGCACAACAAGATTCAATGCAGGAGGTGTTACATTGTTGTTAGGTTTCATTGTTGTTACAGGAGTTTATACTGTTAAAAGTGGATATCAGTTGGCACAAATTTGTAGATTACGAGATGAAGGAAGAGAAGGTTGTTCGACTTTGCAAGAGGGTCCAGTTTGGAAGTATATTTGGTGCTTGAAAGCTCCGCTGCAACCAAAGCATTTGTTTGGCCTGCAATTCACGATATCTTGCCTACTGGCTTTAAGTTACATAGAAGATACTTACTTCCCTCCTCCATGTGTTCCCTTTGCAAAATGAATGATGAAACAACTATTCATGCCTTGTTGTCTTGCTCAAAGGCAAAGGAGGTTTGGCTGCTCACTTCTTTTTGAACTCTTGTTGGAGGGTGGAAACATGCTTCTCTTCTAGAGTTGTTCATATTTGCTATTTATGTTCTCTCAAAATCTGAATTGGTTTACATATTGATGGTTTGTCGTCGAATATGGCAAGCACGCAATGAAGAATGATTTGAGAACAACTTCACCCCCGCTTCAGTTCTCTTTTATCGGATCCAGGGTTCAGTGGTGAAGTGGGTGTCCTTACATACGCAGATTCAACAACGATCTGTTCCCACAGGTTAGACCCAACTTTCCTTTTCTTAAATTAAATGTGGATGCTGCTTTGGATGATGAGCATGGTATAAGAGGAATGAGTGCAGTATTACGAAATGAAAATGAGGATCTTTTGCTAGCTGTTTCAAAGGGTTTTAATTACGATTTGGAGTTAAAACTCGAGACTACAAGTGCTTTCACAGTCGGGTTACCGCACATTTAATCTCATTTTGGAATTAGATGCTTTATATGTTGGAAATGATCTTTGCAAACCCAAGGAGGACTGGTCTGTAGAGGGTATGTTACTTGAAGATGTGTCAAACATGTTTCACCATTTCTCTTCTGTAGAGGGTATCTAAGGGTCACGATTGTGACACGTCATCAAAGAGACCCGTTCCGGAAAGTCCAGTTTTTAAGTAATTCAAGTGTTTCATACACAGGAAAACTCTCACTCTCACTCTCTTGTCTTCTCGCTTCTCCATCAGTACACAGAGAGAGACGAACTGATAGAGTCGCTGCTTTTCTTCGTTTAGGGTTTTTCATGGCTTCCATCTTTCACAAACTTAGGGCCGCTGCAGCCCCTGTTTTTGCCAACCTCGCCAGGAGGCCGGCGGCGGCGGTGCTCCGAGGGGACGGCAAGGAGAGGTATGTCCTTGCCATCAAGCTCCACCCGTCTCTCAACATCCCTCCGGATCTCGTCCGGAGAGAGTTTGTCAAACAAACTCTGGACAGAGATCTACCGACTGTCCAAACCACCACTCCGGATCTCGCCGGAGGATACGTTGCACTGCTGTTCGCCGGGCTTGTCGTCTGTTTCTGTAGCTCGGGTTGGGTGAAGGAAGAGGAGGCTTCGGGTGCGGGTACCGAAGAGCTTGCTTCTCTCGTGGGCAGGTTATCTCCCTCAGTCAATGAGATACTAAGCCAAGCATACCTCGAAAACAAGATTGATGAGCTGCTCAAACTATTGAAGGAACTCGAACCTTGAAAGGTATCAACTGATTTTTGTGGTTAATTTTAGAGTCATGTTTCCTTTAATGGTTATGGTTAACTTTTGGGGTTTTCTTTTGCAGTCCTCGATGAGGAGTGAAGAAGAAAGAAGAAACTGGAGAAGGAGGAAATCTGCTTAGTTCTAGTTATTGTCTTGTCATTTGAAATGTGAATTTTGTAATATGATGATCTTGATAGGACTTTGTGTGATGGTCTCTAGGATTTTTGATAATATAATATGCTTCGTTTTCCTCTTTTAAATTTTATTTCTCGTGCACTTATGGCTTTACTTATGTTCAGAGGTTTAGGCCTGTGAGAAGTCTTCAAGTGTCAATGGCCATCTAATATTTTAACCTCAGCACACAACATTCTTTGAATCGACTGTAATTGAATTGGGTTATCAAAGTAGTCCCTCTTTGAAGTAGTTGTTCTAAATTGTTATCATTTGGGTTGAAGCGGGTTGTTGGTGCAACCGCTCTAAATGATCAAAGTAGTCGCTCCCACAGCTTAACCTTGGACACAAGAATTGACTGTAGTGATGTTGTTCTCGACATGTTCAATACTTTCTTCTCTGTTGTGAGGTGCGTAATTGTTACTTTTACTGGCATTCTTGTCCTGCAAAGTAAGTGGTTGAAGCAATTCTTTGTTTTCATGTTTACCAAGTAACGCGTGCATCAGGTTATGACCTGCAATTTCTTTCCATGTAGAGAGAATCATCAGCAGTCTTTGATCAATGATATTTTGTCTATAATGGCTGAGATACTAAATGAGGAAGCTTCTGGATGTGATTCTCCGTAATATTGTGAAGGAGGGAACGGTGAGTTTTAGTGACGCTTGTTTCCATGATAAACTTATTGGCAGCTCAAAATTGTTATGGTATATGTTTGATAGCTTGTGTTATCAAAATCTAGTTGTCAGTACTCGTATAATGTCCCATATAGTATTCTACGGTCAAACACTCAAATATATGATATATACTCTTGTTTTGTGGCAACATCTGGAAAGTGAACATTTAATATGATGGATTTATTGATAAAGATGTAAATACAGGAAACAAGTAAAATATGATACTGTTGTATGTTATGCAGGATACAGCCTCTACTTCTTCTCAGAGTGCAGTTTCTGTGATCCAAACATGCGTAGAAAAGCTGGAACCCTTAGTTTGTGCCTTTTTGACATCTTGGTTTTTAGACAGAGATGCCATGGGGAGTGAGCTCAAGGAATTTTACCATGAAATCATTTTCAGAAGTTTTGAATGTGCTCCTCAGATGCTTTTTGCTGTCATCCCTAATTTAACTCAAGAGTTGCTGGTTTGTCCTCTTGTCTTTGTTTTTTATTTCTCTGTCCATCTCGGTTCATTTAGTTTTGCTTTTGTCCTTTCACCCTAACATCTTTGGTCCTTATTTATAATCTCTGGAAAATTAATTATAGCTTTTTGGTTCTGTGCTTTCAAAGGGATGCTTATAAATCTCTTGACTCTGATTATCTTGTAGATTGATCAAGTCGGTGTCCGAATAAGAGCTGTTAAGCTGATTGGAAAACTCTTTACACTGCCTGAATACCATATATCACGAAAATATGAGGACCTCTTCAAAGAGTATCTAAAAAGATTTTAAGGTAAGTCTGTGGAAGTTAGAGTTAGTGCTCTACAATGCGCTAGAGCTTGCTATGTCACCAATCCATCTGGGGAAGAATCACAGAACAAGTTTTCTTTCTTTTTCCTAATCTCCTGTATTATTAATACAGAATCTGATTTATAATTCATTTGTGTAGCTTCCCTTGAAGGTCGATTACGAGATTTTGATGATACAGTAGTAATTGTTTCCTGTGATCTTGCCCATGTCTAACGTGAGATACTTTTCTCCGAAACTAATATCTCAAACTACTGAAAGACTTCAGGACAAGAAGGTTTTTTTTGCAAAAATAAATAAAGTTTCGGATTTCTAAATTTCAGCGACTGTAGTTAGTTATCCTTGCATTGGTAATATCAGTTGTTTTATTTACAGATACCTATCAGAAAGATGGCTCTGCAAAAGTTGAAGTCTACCGGTATTACTGTAACAAGTGTTCGGAAGGTTACATTGCAATAAGACCACTTTGAACAGATTCCATGTAAAATCTTGATGCTCTGCTATGATAAAGATTGTAAGGAGTTCAGTCTGCTTGCTCTCATGTTATAATTAAATGCAATACTTTTTTTCCAAAATAAAAAAAAAAAATTAAATTAAAGGCAATACTTTGCGATATACCATTGACCACAACTTCTTGGTTATTCTTCTACTTCAGGTCCCAAGATATGGAGCTTGTTCTACCAGAAGATTTATTTTCGGTTGTTCTTTCGAGTAAAGAAAGAACAAGGCACAAGATCCATTTGTTTTCGGTTTTCACCCCTCTTCATCTGAAGGCATTGAATGCTATTTTATCTCAGAAGCAAAGGTACTGTCACTAACGGGCTCTTGCTAGAATCAATGTGAAAATCCTGATTGTTTTACATAGTGCAAATGTTTTATGTACATACTTAGAGATAAGAAAGAAAGAGAAGGTACATTTTATTAGATTATAAGATAATTTGTAGGATTGCCTATAGGTAGCGTATATTATTAGATTATGTGAATGAACAAAGTAGAATTGTTGTTAGAGGTGGATCAGAAATAAGATGCTGAGGGTTGAAACAGTTGATAGTATTACCTCATGGTATGATTTTGGATTCCTTCATTAAATGAAAAATCAACAGTTCATATGGTGTTAGTTCTACATCCGGGTCAGCCAAGTGATTCTCAGAACTAAAACATTTGAATCATTGGCTACAGGTTAATTATTAGTATTTACCCTTGTTTTGAGGTTTTAATGCCTTCTAGTGCTGGATATGATTTAGAAATTGTACGTTCTCTCTATTTGCTGTTGATTTCTCTGTTAATCTTAATCATCCAGCAGGATGATTATTAAAACTCGTGGGAAGGCTCTCATGTTTGGGCAGCCTACATAGAGTGGTTTTATGTTTTGATTTGTTTTTAAGTGCATAACTTTCTTCTCATTAGATGCTAAGGTAAGAGCGATCTTTCAACTGATCAGATCTTTGCTTTTTCTTCTCAGTTTGTGACAGTACAGAGATGCTAAGGGTCATGAATGCTAGGAGCTGCACACAAGTACCTTACGATCTAGAGTTCGAGACATTGTACCTACTTTATCTCTTCCTTAGATTAATGATGCAAACTGATCTGTATTGATTGCTAGCTTTTGAGACATTTTTATGGAAATGTACTTGATATTTACATACGATACTTGAACATGGATGAGACAATTGACATTTGTATGATATTTTGGACTAGCTAGCGATAAATTCATGTTTGTTGAATGCAATGAAACAATATATGTGATTTCTTGCAATGTTATTAGATGCTGAGGTTGAGAAGTAGGACAAATTCTGTTTTGGGACTGTTTCATTTTGCATACATTGCTATATTAGTGGCAATTGCTGGGTTCTTAACTCACCATTCTTTTTACATTTTCATTACATAGTCACTTCAAAATACTGGGGTGACTATGTAATGAAAATGTAAAAGACGCATTTTGTGATTTTACATTCTTTGAACAAGCAATCAGTTTTGAAATTGACGCTGGGAAATTGTTCTTTAGATCAAACAAGCAATCATACACATACACTAATCAACTGGAACACAAATATTAACCACATCACAACATAACTTGTTGGGAGGTTAAACATCAATCCACAAGACTTGAGTTTCAAGACATTAGAAGGTCATAATTACTTCTCTACTGATTTGTTTCGTCTAATAATTAAAGGGATCGGAACATGCCTATCCTCACAGCTGATTAGGCCTCTGCTCGGGATCTTCACATTCAGGCGCAAGTAGAAGAATTTGAGTCATTGGCGCCTAGCTAACGGAAGGAAGTCGAGTCACCATCTCTATCCTTTCTGTATCTTTATGCTTCAGCTGAAAGGGAGATCTGCAAACCCAAATTTGACGTGGAAAGACATATATGCAATTGGAACAACATAACGTAGCGCTTGACTGCCTGCAAACACAAGCAGAATCATTAGGCAAGTATATCATGTTTGTGTGGAACAAGATAGGTTTTGAAGCTTTTAACTCCCGCTGTTTTCAACAGGGTGAAATAGCAACTTGGGCTTAAACAAAGCCCAAGGGGCAGTTGTTGGGATAAGTCGAGCATAGTGGTGCCAGTATAAATACAAAGGCAGAGCTCCCAACCCTAGCTCAGTTGAAGGCGCCACCAAGCCATTTGTCTACTTCATTTTCACTCTCTTCCTTTTCAGTTGGGCATTTTCACTCTCTATCTTCTTCATCACAGGTGGGTCTCTGTTCTCTGGTATCTCACCCTGTTTGTTCATAACTTGATTGATTTGTAGCTTGGTTTTAATCTTTTTCTTTATGTTTTCTTGCATCAGGGATAAAGATGTCGGAATTCAGCCATGGAAATAAAGGATCAGTCCAGTACCATTGAAGAATTTAATGAGATCGGTATTTGAAGGCTTTTCAGGTAATTTGTTTTCATTCTGTTGATTGAGATCTGGTTTTCCATAATACCGTGATGCTATAAACCTTTCAGTCACTGCTTGTGAAGACTATTTTAAATGATTTCTTGTTAGTTTACAAGTATTGTATGCGGGGACAGAGATGAATAGTGATATATAGTATATGCTCGGTCAGTAGTTATAGACTTAGGCTAAGAATCGTTTTGCTTTTGGTTTCGGTATTATGGTTGCTGATTAATGAAATCTTTTAGTTATAGAAGTCAGTGATGTTGGATTGTCAATGATAAGGGACTGTCAATGTTGATCAATGATCACCCCAACCACTGATATATTGTTTTATTATAACACCAATTCTTGATTCGACTGAACTCTTTTGCTGAAATTTTCCACACTGGTGGAAGCTTCTATGTTTTACTTGATGAAACTAAGAAAACTGTAAAATTGTATAGAAGTAGCAGGAGATCTCTCTATATTTTTAACCAATTTCTGAATGAAGTGGCTTGATTCAATGGCTCTTATTTACAATTTTACATAACATGAGAAGTAGATTCCCATGATAGTTTTTGTTTTCTAATAAACGTGAAATGACACTTGTAACTAGATTATCTAGTCTCTAGGCACAGTCAGAATAGTTCTAATAAAATTTGAGGAGATTTTGCTGTGTTAGCTACATGATCTATGCATCTGAACTAAGACCATTAAGCCCTGAAGTAAACCCTAACACTTGCTGGTCATGCTGAATTTGGTTTTGGTACTTTGTTTATGATATGTACCAAATGCTTTGTGTTGCTTTAAGTCCTTTGTTGATAATTAGTAAGGCTACCAATCGTTTTGCTATTGGTTTTGTGAAGCCCTAAACCCTAACCTTCCTAAATTTGCAGATTAAAATGAAGAGCAATTGAGGCAACTCAATCAAATGAAGATTGTGTACGAGTATGGTGAGGAGGAGCCCAAGTCCTCCTTTCAAATCATCTACCACAAAGATGATTTGAAGGAGCTAAAGAGGCTTGGAAGCGAAGAAAAGAAGAAGGCTGCTGAGGGAGATGACAGGGAGAAGGAGGAGGATCAAAGGAGAATGGGGAGAAGAAGATGAAGATCGTATATGAATACGATGAGACGCAGCCCAAAGTCCTACTTTGAAATCAGTTACCATGAAGATGTGAAGGCTTGGGGATGAGAAACCCACTGATGAAAACAAGGATGAGAGCAAGAAAGAGGGCAATGGGGATTAATTGAGATCACTACCAGAGCTTTCAATAATTTTTAGTAATTTTCTAGTTTTACATTATTTTGATGAATTGTCGGATCGTATGAACTCATTTGATGATGCGACTGGTTGTAGCAATTCTTGCAAATTGAATGTGGCTTCTGTTACTTCTATGTTTGCTGGTGTCTGGTTCTGATGACGTTCAATCATATTTGAAAATAATTGAATAGATTAATCTAGATTAATAAGTGAAGTTATTTTGGAGTCTCGTATGGTTAACCAACTAAATTAATGTGTTAAGCTTGTTTACACATATTGATGGCTAGTCCTTCATGCTAATGGATTTTCATACAAGCAGCAGCCACTGTTGAGCTGAGCTGCTGATTGGATTTGATGCTTTGCATGAAACATATATATGCTGTTTATATGACCTTAAACTAATACTGTTATAGAAAGATTACTATACCTTGAATGTGACAAAACTATGTCTTTTCAACCTTCTAATACCAAAAGTGATCTGGTTTGCACGAGGACATTATTTTATTTCGATCTTGTTTCAAATGCTTTGGCACTGGTATAATTTGTAGGATTGCCTAGCCGATAGGTAGCGTGAATTTTTAGATTATGTGATTGAACAAATTAGAATTGTTGTTAGGGGTGGATGAGAAAGAAGATGCTTGAGTCTGAAACAAGGATTGATCACCATATATGGATCTAAATCCCCTGCCGATGCGTCTCGATCGGGAGAGAGTTTCGGTCGGGATGCAGCTGCTTTTGTTGGCTCCGGCTTTGGTCTTCCATTTCGGGTTGGTGTCTAATTGGCTAGGAGGATTGTGAGAGTTTTAGTTTGAAGATCCGTCTTCGGCCGGGAAGATCGGAGATCTGAGTGCAGCGCTGGTGAAGAGGTTACTTTTTGGGGTTGTGTGCCCCGATCTGGTGTCCTCTTGTTTCAGATTGGGCTCGTCTGGGCGGGTAGCTGAAAGTATTGAGGTTCTCTGGTGATCTGATGTCAGATCGGATCCTCAATCGTGTTTTTGGCGAGCTATTCCAGGGGTTGGTTATGTAAGATGTGGGGGGGCTGCAGATCTGAGTTGGGTTGCTTCGTCGACGACGGCGACGTAGGCTAGTGGGGTTCAGTCTCGATCGTCAACTGTTGGTAGCTCGGTGGAGGCGCTGAGGGTCGGCTGCGATGGTCTTGATGGAAGCTGATGTTTGGAGTGCTCTTGGATCTGGGTCGGGTTTGATTTGGATTGGGCCTAGGACACTGTTCTTGGGCATGTCCAGTCGAGTCTGATCATGCCGATCCAGGAGAAGTGTTGTATCCCTTTGTTTTGTTAGGTTTTTTTTGTTAGCTTTCTGTTTGTTATCTGTGTTTTGAATAACTTGACCCGTTGTGGTCGTGCTTGGGATGGATTACAATGCACCGATGATATAGTGATGACGGTTTACACCCGCAATTATCACGTGTATTCACTAATCAGGAGGCGGAGTTGACTCGAGCTTTTGTCATGCATGGGGTTAGAGCTGCTACACGTTTTATGAAGCCAAATTCAGAAATTTGTAAATGCTGATAGATATTTGGTCTATTTTCTTTACTAAGCCCTAAACCTAACACATGCTAATTTGCAGATTGAATGAAGAGCAAACCAAAGAGCTCAACTAGCTGAAGATTGTGTACGAGTACAAAGAGGCAGAGCCAAAGCCCTCCTTCTAGATCATCTACCACAAAGATGATATGGAGGAGCTAAAGATGCTAGGAGGTGAGGAAAAGAAGTAGGAGGCTGATGGAGATGAGAAGGAGGAGGAGAAGGGAAGGAGGCAATGGGAGTGAGGAGAAGAAGAAAGAGGCTGATGGAGATGAGGAAAAGAAGGAGAAGGGAGGAGGATTGAAAAAGGAGGTGAGGAGAAGAAACAGAGCACAAAGGAAGGGGACTAGCTAGCGATAGATTAATTATGCAAAGTGATCTATCAAGGCTAGGAGGTGATCTGAAGGAGCTAAAAAGGCTAGGAGGTGAGGAGAAGGAGGTTGATGGAGATGAGAAAGGGGAGGAGGAGAAGGGAGGAGGCAATGGGAATGAGGAGAAGAAGAAGGAGGTTGATGGAGATGAGGAAGAGAAGGAGAAGGGAGGAGGATTGAATGAGAAAGGTGAGGAGAAGAACCAGAGCAAGAAGGAAGGGGACTAGCTAGCGATAGATTAATTATGCAAATTGATCTATATCGATTGCTAGCTTTTGAGACATTTTTATGGAAATGTGCTTGATATTTACATATGATACTTGAATATGGATGAGACAATTGACATTTATATGGTATTTTGGACTAGCTAGCGATAGATTCATGTTTCTTGAATGCAATGAAACCAATATATGTGATTTATTGCTATGTTATTAGGCGCCTGAGGTTGAGAAGTAGGACAGATTCTGTTTTGGGAATATTTCATTTTGCATACATTGAGTTGTAGATTTTCAGTTTTGCTATAGTAGTGACAATTGTTGGGTTCTTAACTCACCATTCCTTTTACATTTTCATTATATAAAGTCACTCCCAAATATTTGGGGTCTGTGGATTGCTTATAAAAGACACGCTTTGTGATTTTACATTCTTTGAACAAGCAATCAGTTTTGAAATTGACGCTGGGATCATGTTCTTTAGATCAAACATAGCGTACACATACACTAATCAACTGGAACACAAATATCAACCACATCAAAACATATATTGTTTTAAGGATTAATTACAAAACATTACCCGGACTATGATGTTACTTTTATTTTCATACTTATCTATAAAAAACTTTCATTTTCATACTCTAAATTTCATTCTGTTAACATTTTGATACTTTGACCACTAACACTGTTAAATTTTAAGAGCATTTTCGACATTTCAATAAATGTATCATTTTTTACATTTACTTTAACAAAATAATTTATTTTTTGAGGTTATCAAATACAATTAGAACAATTTACTTTAGCAAAAATATTCAAAAAAAAAAAACTCCAAAATTAAATATTTATTTTTGCAACAATAGTGATAAAAGTTAGTATAACATTTCTATGTATATATATTTTTGGAGTTATATGTTAAGCAAAATAAAATAAAATAAATTTAAATATGTAATTAAAATAATTTATATCGAGAAAATATCGAATATCGATGAAAATTTTATTAAATCTTATATAAAAATTTAACCAAAAATAGATTTTATAAAATATCGGAAAGATATAAAAATTAATATAGATGTTTGTGATCACAATAACCCATTGATTTGGGTGAATAAATGGTGTTCTCGAGTTTGAACAATAACAATGAAAAATATTTAATTTTAATAACAATTTTAATGTATAATTTTTAATTTCAATTATAAAGATATCATGAATTGACATAAACGCCCTTAAATATTATCAAAATTTAATGGTGTTAGTGGTCATGGTATCAAAATGCTAACGGAATTAAACTTAGGATATGAAAATGCAAGCTTTTGATAGTTATGTATGAAAATAAAAATAACATCATAGTTCGGGTGATACTTTGTAATTATTTCTTGTTTTAAACATCAATCCACAAGATTGAGTTTCAAGACATTAGCCACCTTATTCCCAGAAGGTCATAACTTGAGTTTCTTTAACAGATATAGTAGTGTAAACCACACAAATCATACATTAGTTAGAAATTGCAATAGCAGTTAGGGGTATGTTATAATCGATTTAGTTGTATATCTAAGAACATGTCTGAGTTTAACCAATTCCTTCAATGTGTTAGCAGTATAAGTTTGCTCATTGATCGAATTGGTTCACTTTTACTAGTTGGCAATATTAGTTTTCACTGTACCATGGTGGTTTCTGTATGTGTGTGTTGCATATATTCTGATAAGTACCCACATTCCATAGCTATCAGTTCAGAATGGTATTTTAGTGACTGATTTGGTGTAACCAAGCAATTTTGAAAGTCAAATATTCAAATTAATTGTAGCTAAATAGGGTTAACCTGTATGGAATGTCCTATTTAATCCTAGAAAGTAAATCATCTTGTTCATGACAGATAAGAAAAAAACATTCGAGAAAACTCGGATTATATCGAGAGTTGGGAAGTGATCAATGAGAATATGAGATGTTGGTTTCTGAAATGTAGGAGGCGTATGTGATATGCATCTATGACACCTCTACTTTCTTGATTTCTTAGTTCATATACCAGAAATCATACATCGTTTAATTTTATCAATATCATTTTAAGAAATGTTCGATAAGCTATTCTGAGAGCTCAGTTGGTAATAAACTCGTTCCAAGGGGGATCCTGTTAGTATATATCTTCAGTTTGCTCAACAACCTTGTTTTTGACAACTAATCTGATCCAATTCTTGGTTATCTTGTCTCCTTCCAAGATAAGGTGCATAATGTACGTTTCTTGTGTGATTAGAACATATAGAACCTTTGCTTTATCTTGGAGTAGAGAAAATCTGAAAGCATTTCCCATCCAACTTGAGCAGAAATACACACTGCAAACGCATGAAGAGGTTAATAGAGAGATCAATACTATGCACAATAAACTCCCGCCTAAAATCATTAGACAAGTAACTCCATTCGCTGATATTTGAGGACTTCGGGTCTCAATATTCACAGCAGCGAGAGTGAGATCTAATAAGATACAAGCAAGTATAAATTGATTGAAGAGTGAAGTGTTGAGGCTTTAATTTTGACATTCATAATTAGTTTTGTTAAAGCAAACATTTATCCAAATGTAAGCCTATTCGTGTCACAATATACATCACACGAGACTATCAAATTCTTCACTAGTTAGCACAGCAAGATTCAATGCAGGAGTGTTACATTGTTGTTACGTTTCAATATTTAAACTGTAGACCTTCAAAGTTGATCCTTCGGCTTTCTTTGCAACATGCTGCCGCATTGTCATAACTAATTTTCTGCAACAGAAACATGAATCAGTATGTATCTGAACACAAATAAGTCACAAAGAACCGAGAGATTATGAATTATTAGTTGTATTTACATTCTCCAAGAACGGAGTATTTATACAAGAGATATCAAAACCTATTAGGAAACTAACTATGACAGAATATTCCTAATAATAACACAATATTCACAATCCTAATATTATATGGTATGACTCACGCCAACACTCCCCCTCAAGTTGGCGCATACAGATCACAAATGCCCAACTTGTCAAGAGAGTCATGAAAGGCTTTACTTGAGAGAGCCTTCGTAAGTATATCAGCCAATTGTTCTTCAGTAGGGACAAAAGGAAAGAAAATAATCTGACCATCTAACTTCTCTTTAATGAAATGTCGATCTACCTCCACGTGCTTTGTGCGATCATGTTGAACAGGATTGTGAGCAATTTCAATAGCAGCCTTATTATCACAATAAAGCGGCATAGTCTTCTTCTGCCGAAATCCCAAATCTCTCAACGAGTGTCTCAACCACAACATCTCGCAAAGTCCTCGGGCCATTCCCCTATATTCTGCTTTAGCACTAGAACGAGCCACTACCTTCTGTTTCTTGCTTTTCCAAGTGACTAAATTACCACCAACAAATGTGAAGTAGCCGGAAGTAGACCTGCGATCTGTAATGTTACCAGCCCAGTCTGCATCTGTGTATCTAGAAACATCCAAATGACTGTGTTTAGAGAAGATTAATCCCTTCCCAGGAGAAGACTTCAAATACCGCAAGATACGGAACACGGCTTCCATATGAGCCTCACTGGGATTATGCATAAATTGACTCACCACACTAACTGCATATGCTAAATCAGGCCTAGTGTGTGACAAATAAATCAACCGGCCAACTAACCTTTGATACCTTGCTTTATTTGTGGGTATCTGACCCAAATACTCTGCTAACCGATGATTCTGCTCAATAGGAGTATTAGTAGGTTTACAATCAAGCATACCTGTTTTTGCAAGCAAGTCTAAAACATATTTCCTCTGGCTCAACACGATACAATTTTTAGCACGAGCAACTTCAATTCTCAAAAAATATTTCAAACTACCCAAATCTTTCATCTCAAATTCAGAAGACAACTGATCTTGTAACTTTTGGATCTCCTCAAAGTCATCACCTGTCACAACCATGTCATCTACATAAATGATTAAAGCAGTCACCTTACACACCGATGTTTAAGGAATAAAGTGTGGTCAGAGTTACTCTGCCGGTACCCAATTTCTTCATGAACCTGGTGAAACGACCAAACCAAGCTCTAGGAGATTGCTTCAAGCCATAAAGAGACTTCTTCAATTTACACACCACCCGCTCTCCAGTAGAAGTACAATATCCAGGAGGTAAATCCATATAAACTTCCTCATAAAGATCACCATGTAAGAATGCATTCTTAACATCAAATTGTCGTAAAGGCCAATCAAGGTTAGCAGCTAATGAAAGAAGTACCCGAATTGTGTTAATCTTGGCCACTGGTGCAAACGTCTCGTCGTAATCCACCCTATACTTCTGAGTATAGCCTTTAGCTACTAACCTTTGCTTTATACCTGTCTACCGACCCATATGGGTTATGCTTCACAGTATAAACCCATCGACAACCTAACAGTTTCTTCCAGGTGGTAACGACACTAACTCCCACGTACAATTCTTTTCAAGAGCATCCATCTCAACTGTCATTGCTTGCATCCACCTCTCATCCTGCATTGCGTCCTGTACTTTACTAGGTAGAGATACAGAAGATAATTGATTCACAAACGCAACATATGATTTAGACAGCCTATGACTTGACACATAATTAGCAACAGGATATTTAGACTTTGCACAAAGTGTAGGCTCATAATGTTTTGGAGGCTGACCACGAGTTACACGATTAGGCAGTCGTTGAGTAGACACAGTACTAGACACAGAAGAAGAAGATTGAGAAACTACCTGGGGTGAGACACCAGCTCGAGAGACCTGTGAGGGAGAGGGAGAACTGTTCATAGTATGTTTCTGATCAGAAGTTGACGCAACTAGCTCGCCATTGAAACGCAGAGAATTACTCAATCGATCAATCCCAACTTCTTCCTGATCTGACGCCGGAAAAATACCCAGCCCATCTTGATTGAAGTTCAGAGAATCTTCCCGAAGATTCCCGTTGTCTACTTGGAGATCGCTGTTCCCGTCAGTGCCGAACCCGTCGCCGTCGTCCAGTCTCGGTCCGTCGTTGGCGTCTCTTCTCTCCGACGGAGCGCTGCTGGTCGGACAACCCGATCCACTGGGCAACGGAGAATCTCGTTGGACCCGACCCAACAAATCTGATTCGGCTGATTCAGTGACCGTGCTCCGGGAAACGCCTGACGCCGGTTCTACGACAGACGACCGGTCGCCGGATGAGCCCTCTCCGGTCGGTCGACCACTGGTCTGCTGACTCTTCTCTGCTACAGACAACGGGTTGGAAAAACNGAGCTACTGTTTGTTTTCTCTTTGGGTCTTCAGCCAATGC
>NC_020492.1:18990069-19000557 GCF_000184155.1 Fragaria vesca subsp. vesca | reverse complement strand
TGACGATTTTTCCGTTCAGACACCCCATTTTGCTCAGGTGTCTGTGGACATGAAGTTTGATGAACTATGCCATGGTTTTGAAAGTACTCCTGAAAAGAATGATTGACAAACTCACCCCCATTATCAGAACGAAATACCTTAACATGAGCATCATATTGAGTACTGATCAGATTATGAAATGCTGTAAAGGCTGAAAAAACAGAATTTTTGAATTTAAGTAGCACAACCCAAGATAATCGAATAAAATCATCAATGAATAAAACAAAGTATCGCATTCCAAAAAGAGTAGAATTTTTTGAAGGACCCCATACATCTGAATGGATTAACTCAAAAGGCTTAGTACTAGAATGAAAACTCAAATGATAGTTGGACCTATGACTCTTAGCCAAAGCACATGTTTCACAATGCAGACTAGACTCACGAATTCCTAGAAACAACGAAGGCATGGACTTCTTCATCAGCCCAAAAGATGGATGTCCCAATCTTCTATGCCACAACCATAACTCACTCAAACGATCAGAATTCAATGTCAGGGCTAAAGGTTTTGTCGGTGCTTGTGTTGGTTCTGCGTACATGCAATCCAAGTGAAACAGTCTCCCTCTCAGGTCTCCCTTGCCAATGATCACCCTGGTGCACAGACTCTGAAAAACAACATACATTGAGTAAAAGGTTATAGAGCACTTATTTTGAGAACCCAACTGGGAAACAGACAAAAGATGATGAGACAACGAAGGTACATAAAGCACATCATGCAAAACAATGGATGATGTAACTTGAATGGACCCAATACCTAAGACCGGAAATGACACACCATTGGCATTAGAAACATGGGATATATGAGAGGATGACATAGACATAAAAAGGATTTATCATAGGTCATGTGATCGGACGCACCAGAATTGATTATCCAAGTATCACTACCAGTAAAGTCAGAAACATGTAAAGCAATTCCAATTTTACCTCGTGTTTCCTTTGTTAAGGAAACATTACCCTGTGAAGGGTCTTGCCCTTCAATGTCGTAGAAGTCAGGTTCTGGCACTAATTGGACTGCTGCTTTGCCTCTTTGACCACCACCACGACCTCCACGTCCTCCACGACCTCCATTATTGCTTCCTCTCCAACCAGGATTATAAGTGAACTTTTGTAGCTTTGGGCAATAATTCTTGGTATGGCCGGCTTCTTTGCAATAGTTGCATGTTATTTGAGTATAACTCCGATTCTGCTGATATCCCTGATTTTGAGGTTGATACTGGTTCTGAGATGGAATGAGGACAGACTTCCCAATCTGAGGTTGAGATGGTGGTGTAGCATGAATCGCTAAACCAGAAATTTCAGTATGAAGACCTTTTGCAGCTGCTTTGTTGGCTTCATCTCTTCGGATATAAGCAAAAGCTTGCTCCAATGTCGGTGGAGTTGCAAGACGCAATAATTCATTCTTCGGTCCTTCAAAGTGAGGATCTAAACCAGCAAGAAAGACATGAACACGCATTTTGTCTTTTTCGTTCCGGTAGGAAGTGATATCTGCTTCACATGTCATGGGGTTCGGACTTCTTTGATCAAGTTCCTGCCAGATTGCCTTCAAGCTTGCGTAAAACGTTGCCATTGGTTGTCCACTCTGAGTAAGTTGGAAAGCTTTCACATTCAATTCGTGGATACGAGCAAAGTCGTTTCCATCATAATAGGTAGCCGCAACAGAGTCCCAAATCGCCTTAGGAGAATCAAAATTAGAGAACAACTCCATTACTTCTGGAGTCATAGCTTTGAGAAGAATTCCCATCACATTAGTATTTGTTGTATCCCATTTATCAACTTTTGGTCCTGTAGCGGGTCTTGCGGCGCTACCATCAACATAACTCCACTTTCCCATTCCCTTAATATGAATCTTCATAAGTCTCTGCCACAATTGATAGTTGGTGCCATCAAGCTTGACACCAAAACTAGAGTTGTCGATGACATTCTGAACAACAACAACCTCTTGGGTCACAATATTCTTCTCTCCAGATACACCCTCAGATTCTTCATTCTTACCTTCGATCTTTAAATCTACCATTTTTTTTCTTCAAAAAACAATCCAACAATCGCCAACCAATTTTAGACAAACAACTTGTCGACGTTCCCTGACCTTGATAACCAAATAAACACCTAAACCACTCAAACAAGGTTTAGACCAATCAATCAAACAAACAACTTATCCACGTCCTTGATCTTGATAATCGAATCAGCACCTCAACCAATCAAGATCAAACAGAGCTATCTTCACAGGCTCAAACAAGTGTGGATCGGAAAGAATGAAATCACACTAACAAAAGGAACCCCAATCAGCAAATAGAACCACAACAACCAAAAAGAACTGAACCAAATTTGCAGCGGAAGAACACAGCCGAATCCGATGGATTATGGCTCTGGTACCAAGTCACAAAGAACCGAGAGATTATGAATTATTAGTTGTATTTACATTCTCCAAGAACGGAGTATTTATATAAGAGATATCAAAACCTATTAGGAAACTAACTATGACAGAATATTCCTAATAATAACACAATATTCACAATCCTAATATTATATGGTATGACTCACGCCAACAAAATATTCAAAGGTACATCATGAACAAATTCTGAGCACTAACGCCATGATTTCCACAAATAAAGAGCTAAAATTCAATTAGCTATGGGATACGACATTGGTATACTAAATAGTTGAGGAGTCTTTGCCAAGAATATACTGACCTCTTGAAGCAACTTTGAGATTATTTCCTTGTTGGCTTGAATGCCTTTCACGCGCGCAGTTCTTTTCGAATGAGACAGATCGATGCATCACCCAATAACCTTAGAGACTGTCGGTAAAGAGTCGACAACATAAGAACATGAATTAGGATCAGTATCTATCAGCCTTGAATTTACTTCCACGGCTGTTGCAATGTGCATGACCTGAAAAAACACCGAGTTTCAAGAAAATGGACAAATGGTAAGAAGGGAAATGATAACTTTCCGCCACCAAATTAAACAAAACGAGAGGCTTACAGTTGGGAAAGTGTCATTAGGATTGTGATATGTTGACATGGTCAGTGAGAGCTTCTAATGAGGAATGTAATTGTGCATGGTGGGCAGCCTAAACACCCTGATGTAATTTGGGAAAATGTCTATTTAGTACTAATTGTAACCCTTCATTGCCCATTCTAATGACAATCTTTTATATGAGCTCATTTGAATGAAAGTAAACTTTTTTTGTGCCTAAATAACCAAATCTTACTAAAGTCTTAATAAACTATATTATTTTAAGACTATTTTGCCCCCACCTCTCAACATGAAAAGACTTGGCCGGAACCTCGGACTCCGGTCACCAGCCACCAGACTCCAGTCACCGGAATTTCCCCTGTAACCAGTTACTGACCCCCAATAACCAGTTAATGACCCTTAATAACCAGTTACTAACCCCCAGTAACCAGTTGCTGACCCCCAATAATCACTTAGTTTTCAGTTACTGACACTCAGTAATCACCCAATAATCACTTACTGACCCTCAATAATCAGGTTACAAACCTCAAATAATAACTTACTGGCCCCAATAATCACTTATCAATCCTCAATAATCACTTACTGATATTCAAATGTAAGGATAAAAAAATTAAAAAATTAAAAACTAACTGACTTGAACTGGGCACCCATATTTCTTCTCTGGGCACCCACCTTCACCGAAGAGAACGAGTCGCAGTCCCCGATGGCCTCCTCCACCGAAGAGAACGAGAACACTGGCCTCCTCCACCGACCTCGACGCACGCCGGCAAGCAACGCCCTTCCCCAGCCACGATCCAGCCCGGATCGAACTCCAGCCGAGCCCCGAGTGTGCCCCGGTAGCACCATATCATCGATCTCGGCATGAACCCAGCCCATCCCCGACGCACTCCTACCCAGTCTAAACGAAGACGGAAGATGAGCTAGGTAGCAGAGGCAAACGGTGCTGCCGGACTCCTCCGCGAAGAGAACGAGTCGCAGCACTTAGATGTCGGCAAGTCGGAGAGGTTTTTCAGCGGCGACGCCATGTAGGAGAGGCACGGCGAGAATCGGACTACCTCGTCGGTGCAAGAGGACGGCGGCGAATCTCCGGCTGACTTGACCGCACAGAGAGAGAGAGAGTGAGAGAGAGGAAAATCGAGGTGAAGAGGAGGGCGGCCATGAGAGATGGCGAGTGCAGAGCGGTGGCTGTGGCGCTCATGATCAGAAGGGGAAGAGAGAGAGAGAGAGAGATCGGGAAAAAGAGAAGGAGAAAAAGATAATATTTATGTGGTTTAGTTACACGGGGTAATATTGTCTTTTTCTCAAGAATCATTGGAATGGGCACAAAGATAAGACTTTAATTGGAATGAGCTTTAGTTTTCAAATATTTAGATATGAAGGCATTTTCGTACGTAATAGTGGATTGCTCTTTGGAAGGGTATACTAGAGTCACAGGAAGTAAAAGACCAAACCCAAAAAAAAAAAAGAAAGAGCCCAATTTGTTGGCGACTTTAAAGGGATTCGACTCTCTCTTCCATTAACCCTAGAATCCCGAAAACCCATCCTCATCCCCATTCAGCCAGCGGTGGAAACAGAAATCAGTTACATGGCTCCACAGGAATCAGGTTTGTTAATTTCACAGATGAATGATGAATCCTTATATATGCTTGGAATTTTGTGATCTTGTTCTGTATAATTATTGACTCAAATCTGTTGAATCAGTTGAAATATTTGTATAGGAGTTTATAGGGGCTTACTTTGGTTCAATTTCACATTGTGTCGGATTAATTTTATTACAGTTGGAAACACACACACAGCCTTAACTCGAGCTCAACGCCAAGATGAGCTTCTGAACATGTTTCCTGGCACTGCAAAGGTTGTTCTTCGTCCAAGAACAAATCCAGATGGGTCTGAAATTGTTACCAGAACTGATTATGAGTTTCCTGATCTTAAATGTAAGCTCCTGATGAAGAATCTTTATCAGGTATATAGTCTCTAACATAATTCATCCTCTGTGTGCTTAGTTGCTTCAATTGCATGATCTATACTTCAATGCCTTCTTGGTTAATGCTTGTTCAATCCTTATAGCAAATAAAATTAACTTGCAACAATTCTTAGCAAATGCTTCCCCCAAACTTGAATTATATTTCATGCATCAACTGCTGTATAAATGGGTCAAACATACTCAAATTTCTCTTCCTCTACTTGTTCTTTCCGGCAGGCGATGCGTTTGATTGGGAGAGATCATGGATATATCGCAAATACTATTCAATCACATATACGATTTTCCTGTGGTATTGTAGTGGACCTCGATGCGATGGAGAAGGAAATTAGGAATGGCTTTGCTACATCTCCAAGTTCGGTTCAACAATGACTCCCTTGCAGTGAACCCTTTGAAGTGCAAGATGTAGTTGCATTTAATCTCATGTTCAACATGTTTGTAGATGTTGTTGCCATATTCCAAACTCTAGTACTAAAATCAATATCATTTTGCTGCCATGTTTCAAACTCTAGTACTAAAAATATCCATATGCAATTTGTTTACTAAGCTTGTCATAGTTGCTGAATATTTACCCCGTAATCTCATCACACAAGGTCCGGTACTCTGCTAAAACTGTGACACCAAATACAGACCGTGGTTTATGATCACCAAGTCTCAAGCGATAGGATACAGAGTTTAGTACGAGCTAATAAATGTTCCTAGTAACATCCTCAATTTCTGCAAACTCTAAAATTGAAACAAATGAAACAATAGTTGCTAGCTAGGTTTTATTAAGGGATGTGTAAATGTGTAACGATGATGCGTTTGATGCCAAAGGATCGGAAATAAAGTAAAGCCTTCATATATTAATCGGTTTGAGATGAATGGCAAGTCTCAGTTCAAAGTTTGGGTGACGGAAAAACGGCAAGAAGAACCGGAGATGGAATGAAGATGTGAAAGAGTCTCGGTATGAGTTTAGGAGTGAAGCCCCAAAATCAAATATTTGGGTTATGGACAAATCCTGCAAGGAGGTATGGAGCATTGGTTGCTTTGATTACCAGTTTGATTCCCCTGTTGATGGAATTTGGTGTTTTAGGTACAAGTCAGCGGTGATGTTCTGCTGAGAATATCCAATCAATACTGGAAGTTGATTGCGGACACTGGTTTGATGGAGAATATGGCAAGGAAGGTATCTCCAGGTATCCGGGGTCCTACTCATGAGCATGTTCAAGGAGATTTGGGAAGACATAGCCAATGTCAAAAGGTAATGGAACTCATTTTTATACTAGGCATTGTTTGATTATTTGTATTCAGATACATACTGATTCCTGTTTCTGTTGCAGAAAATTGGTTATGACAATGCAGCAGCGGTTGCAAAGAAAACCCTCAAGGAAGGATCAACTACTTTGAAGGTTTAAATACTTAAATAGTGAAACCTAACAACAATGTAACACTCCTGCATTGAATCTTGCTGTGCTAACTAGTGAAGAATTTGCTAGTCTCGTGTAACAGACACGAATAGGCTTTCATTTGGATGAATATTGCTTGAGAGAAGTTGTGACCTATGGGAATAGGTACATCAATGTCTATAGGGCTTCATGATTTAGTTGGAAGATGAGCCGAGAGGTCGACCTCGATACCGCAAGATTTCCATACCAAATGGTGACGATAGCGAGTGATTTGGTCCTTCTCCTGGTTGCTCATTGCCTGCGGCAAGTTAACAGAATCAATTAGTGGTAAATCAGCTAGCAACACAAGACTAAGAATAAAATTTCACCTCATAGAGCTTCCTAATCAAGGAGCCACACTTAGGATCAGGAAAATCGAAATCAGAACCAGGAGTCCACGGAATGTCAGATCCATCTGGATTCGTGTTTGGACGAAGAATAGCTTTCACAGGGAGAGGATACTGCTTCAGAAGCTCATCTTGGCGCTCACTACGCGTCAGGACTATCACTCACAATATTACAATTCAGGTTAAAACTGAACTCGAAAAGCCTACAGATCGGAGAAACCAAACATGGATACAAAATTTAGATTACTCACTTTTGGGGGGATGGGATGGGGGATGGGATGCTCCTTGACCCATGTATGTAGTTTCGGCTCCCGCAATGCGAGTTAGGGTTCTTCCTTCTGAGAGAGAATTTTTCTAATCCCAAATCTTAATTGTTGCTTTTACCTTCCTTCTGAGAGAGAATTTTTCTAATCCCAAATCTTAATTGCACTACCAAGACAAGTTAGCCGACGAAAAATTTTCGTCGGCCTGTTAGCTTAATTTGTTGGCTAAGATCTTAGCCGACGAAAGCTCGGGAAAAGGTCGTCTGTGGTGACTTTAGACGACGAAAAAAGAAAGAAGTCGTCGGCTATAGTCCCAGAGTTTAGTCGACGAAAAACAGGTTGTCGGCTTTTTTCCAAGAATTTAGCCGACGAATATATTAAATGTTTCGTCGGCCATGTCTGACACTTTAGCCGACGACACGTGTAATATATTCGTCTGCTATAGTATGTAATAAAAAAATAAAAAATAACTAAAGCCGACGAAATATAGACTATTTTGTCGGCTTTATAAGGTTTTAGCCGACGAATTAAGGCGTATTTCGTCGGCTAAAACTATTTAAAAGAAAATTAAAAATACTATAGCCGACGAATTAAGGCGTATTTCGTCGGCTATAAGTCCATTCCAGTTTAAAAAAAACCCCGAAATTTCTAAATTACCATTCCAAGCAAGCTGCAAAATACACCAAAACAATTCCATATAACCAACAACAAGCACATAAAACTATATAATTTATCAACTATACAAAATCTAGATCGTCTAAATTAATATCCGCTTCTGGGGGCTGCTGCGGAGGTTGCTGGGGAGGTTGTGGCGGCTGGGGTAGCGGTATAGCCGGAGGCATGGGCGGAGCCGGAAGTCCCTGAAACTGGGCAGTTGTAAACTCCTGCATGTACTGGACCATCTGCTGTTGCTGGGCCTGCTGGATGGCATATATCTCGGCAGCATAGGCTGCCTACGCGGCATTATAGGCAACCTGAGCAGCTTGTTGTTCCCGTAGTCTCTGAACTTCCGACTCTAGCTGAGTCGTCCTGATGGTCGTGGTTGTGGTCCTGCTGCTGGTCGAGGCTGCCTTTCGTTGAAATCCTAGAGTGGTCTTCCCCTTCTTTCCTAGACCCCAGCAATAGAAGTTGTTTGCTCGCGGTGGGAAGGCTGTGCCCATGATCCTCGCCCCAATCGTCGGATCCGAAGTGTCGATCCGGGACATGGCTTCGGACATCTCTTCCTCCTGCGTGTCCAGCCATGTCTCCCTCACTATAGCACTCATCACCTCGTCACTAGCCTCCCTCACCTTCGACTATATGGATAAGGGAAAAAATGATTAATTAACATTTTGACATATATATAAGTAAATTTATAAATTTAAAAACGTAAGATGACTTACAATATCCTCCTGGGCGTCAGGATATGCCTTCTCGTACGTATAGACGTACCGGTTGACTTCTGGATGTTCCCTGGCCGCCTCGTCGATGAAGACAGCGAATGGTCTAGAACCACCATGATGGTTCCTTGTGTTGCGTTGCCGGTTATGAGCGTTCGCCCGGGAAAAGGCCTTGAAAGAAAAAAATAAACTATTAGTAAAATATTTAAAAACGGACGTACTTAATGACAAATTAACTAATTAATTTTTTTAAATACCTGTTTACGTAGGGTTGTTGAATTCTGATGTCAGAAGCCAACGCCACTCGTACTCCCTGTACTGGAACTCAGCAGGGGTACCAGAACGTGCGTTCCCGTGCGTAGTCCAGTGGGTCCGCAACTCGTTCTTCCACTCCTTATACCTACAGATACAACAAAAATATTAGAAATATTATTAATATCACATACAATTTTGTTTTTTCATTAACTTCCCAACGTACCTTCCCCCATGCACAACGTCCGCCCCAGCTGTCCTTCAGGTGCTCGGAAACCTCAAACAACACCTGAATTTAACCGTTTATTAGTTTAGTTTTTCGAGAAATCAACAATGTAATACATAATATTATTGAGGCATTTTGTAAACTCACCGACATCGCGTTGTGGACCATGTCCTTAACCTCCTGCGGGACCTCGCCCCAGTTTGACCACAACATAGGGACTCTATCCCTAATGAGCGCTCCCACGCGGCCGGAGTACGTCCTCGACTTCCCGCCCGATACTATGTGGTCATCCCCGTCAGTATTGATGACGATCCTCCCCACGGTACCCACGATCTTCTCGAGAGCCTTCCCTATGACGGGACCTCTCTTCTTCTTTGTCGGCTTCGCTCCGACGGTGCCTATCACATGATAAACGAAATTGATTATTAAAATCGGAGACCCATTATTATTAATTATAAGAAAACAAATCATTCATCACTGATTACCTGAGGTGCTCGCGGCGGACGCGACGGATTCCGTCTCTGTCGCCGATGATGATACCCTCGTGGAAATAAGAGGCGTATCAAAAGGCACGAACCGGTACGCCGCTGATGGAGCCACTGGCGGGGGCAATGGATAAATCGGCGTCCCTGAGCCACCGACTACAAGTAAGGCCGGTATCATCTGCGGAAGGAACAAATGAGGCGGCGGCATCTGTACCCCAGATGACCCACTATCCGAAGAAGTATGACCCGGAGTGGGCGCCCGGTGTATCTCAGGCATACGGGGTGCAGACACCTCCGTTTGGGTCTGAGGCCACAGCTGCCTTGAGGAACGAGGGACGCCCGGCTGCCTCGATGAATGGGGCACCTCCGGCTGCCTCTGCGCCGTCTCCAGAAGGCTCGCACGTCTGGCTGTCATCTGGCCCTGAAATGACCTTTGAGGGTTGCTAGAGGTTCCCTCAGACGATTCGGACCTTTGGCCCTTTGAACTCTTCTTCGATCTAAAATAGCCTCTCATCTTGTTTAAAATATTAATTTGAATAAAGGCTGAGGCATGGGCGGATACACTCATTCAATATTGCTCGTTAATTCAAGGCTGAGGCAACATTGAAAAAGTAAAAATTCAATCTTATTTTGTCTTTATTCTATAAAAAATATTTTTGAAACCATATTTTTTTCATTATGTTCATGCTTAAATTTAAACACTTAATATAATGTGAAATATATATATTTTTGAAATTATACTTGTTCAAAAATATGAATTCAATTAAATATATATATATATATATATTCATCCGGATTTGATATAGGTTTTTATATTTTATATTTTGTATCTTATGTTTAAAAATTCGTACCTAGCCCACGATGAATGCAGTACCTAGTCATGGAATATAACAAGTGCACAGTGCAAGCTTCAAGTTCATTACCAACAAAGCATATGTTTAAAAAATGAGGATAATTTATCTCCAAAACATAAATTTGGGAAATTGGACAGTAAAACATAAAGCATAGCCTAAAAATCAATTCGAAATCAAAAGTAAAAAAGAAGAAAACGCTAACCTTAGAGACCGGGAGAGGGAGAGGGAGGAGGGAGGGAGGAGGGAGGAGGGAGGAGGGA
>NC_020492.1:18984491-18990049 GCF_000184155.1 Fragaria vesca subsp. vesca | reverse complement strand
AGACCGGGAGAGGGAGAGGGAGAGGAGGCGGAAGAGGAGGCTAGGGTTTTTCTGCTGGGTGTTCGTCTCTAAACCCGACAACTTTAGCCGACGAAATTATTATTTCATCGGCTAAATATACGAATCTCGTCGGCTAAGATAAAACTCGTCGGCTAAAACTTTTGAAATTCGTCGGCTAAACCTTTGCAATTCATCGGCTAAACCTTTGAAATTCATCGGCTAACAGTTGAAATTCATCGGCTTAAGTACTTTTATACATTCGGCACATTGTGATTGTGATGATCAAACTTGAGAAACAAAAATCCGACCGTCAGATCTGACCATCATGACAAAATACATGTATGGGAAATAATTCAACTTGATCCGACAAGGTTAAGAGCTCGATCCGGACGGTCAATCCCGTAAGTCAAACCCCTAAACGCACGGAAAAGGTCGTTAGACCGTCTAAATTTCGTATTTTGGCCGGACCTTCAACTGAAAATAGTTTCAAATCAATGAGACGCAACAAGTCATATAAAAATTTTACGCAAAATAACCACCGAAGATAGGGCTACTCATAGGGAGAAAGAATCAAAAATTGCATTGACCGCAACTATCGGCACCGAATCGTTACCGGAATACCGTGATTTTTCAACCGTGGATGTATTTCACTATTATGGTCATATCTTATTTCATGACTTTTTGTGTTTGACTGTTTTACGTATAGTTTGTTTTTGAAACGGAACATTTACTTAACACTTGGTAAACAAGTTATACAATATTAGTAGGTATGTTGTGATTGTGATGATAAAACTTGACAAACAAAAATCCGACGGTCAGATTTGACCATCATGACAAAATACATGTATGGGAAAAAATTCAACTTGATCCGACAAGGTTAAGGGCTCGATTTGGACGGTCAATCCCGTAAGTCAAACCCCTAAACGCACGAAAAAAGTCGTTCGTCCGTCTAAATTACGTATTTTGGCCGGACCTCCAACTAAAAATAGTTTCAAAATGATGAGACGCAAGAAGTCGTATAAAATTTTACGGAAAATTACTACCGCAAATAGGGCTATAGTATGCAGTAGAAAAATTTTAGGGTTTAGCCGACGAATACCCTAACACATTCGTCGGCTATAGTATGTAAATAAAAAATTAAAAAGTAACTAAAGCCGACGAAATATTAGGTTAATCGTCGGCTAAAACCATCTTAGCCGACGAATTATAGTGTATTTCGTCGGCTAAGATGGTTTTAGCCGACGAATTATAGTGTAATTCGTCGGCTAAGATAGTTTAGCTGACGAATTATGGTGTATTTCGTCGGCTAAAAGTAAAAAAAAAAAAACAGAAGGTTTTAGTAAACCATACTAACTTCCTGTTCATCATATATCACCAAAATTCATATAAAATAACTGAAATATGAATCAACATATGTAAACTATAAAGGAAAAGGTCTTTTTATACAAATTAATGGATTACGTCCTCTTAATAAAAATTTTAAGGCTCGTAATCGGAATGATCTGATGAGTATTCTTCGGTGTCAGAATTAATTTCTGGTAATATATGTCTTTCCTCAATTTCTGGTAATATATGTCTTTCCTCATCGCCAGAGTCTTCGTCTGTTTCTTGATTTAGATCAACATCAATAAGCCTTGGCTCTTCATCACGAATTCGCACCGAACGACCCGTTTTAAAATTATTAAGGCAAACGGTAGAGGAGTTAGAAATACCTATTGCGTTGGGCTCTTGATACGCAACATCTTCTTCCTCGTCTTCGGCCTCTCCAAATGTAGCCGCCCGGTAAATGTTTCGAAGGTGCACAAGGTTGATTACTTTCCACGCGTCACCCTTAGCAAGGTCATCAAGATAAAGCACTTGTTTTACCGATGTGGCGAAAACGAACGGGTCATCTTCGTAAGAACTTGTAGCAGTGTTCACCGATAATATTCCGTACTGATTGGTCTTCATGCTCTACGACCTAGTATCAAACCATCTACACTTGAAGAGGTGCACTATCATGCCTTGCCCATAAACGAGTTCCACCACTGAATGGAGAACACCGTAATAGTCAACTCCATTCCGCCCACCATGCGTCATCACCCCAGAATTATGTGTTCTCTGTCTACTGTCTCTCTGTTCACATATAAATTGCACGCCATTCACCTTACACATCGGATAAACTCTTGACATTATCGGCTTCATCGCTAGAAGTCTTAGTTCGTGCGACCAATTTGGGTGACCATCAAATTGAATATGGTTCATCTGCAACCAATCATTCAACTATAAATATGGATAATTATGCAATAAACATAAACATGTACAGAAATATTGAATTACGTACCCATCCGCCAAAATAGTTTGCGAACTCCCTGTTGAGGTACTCAAGATCACCTTGAATGTCTGGACAATATAGATGGATGTCTTTCCAGTATTCAATTTCTGGACAGTTAATCAATATCCATCAGTGGGCAATGACTACCTCATGTGGTTGCAACTTGTAGGAGTCTGGCAAAATTCCATAAACTTCAACATCACTGGAGAGTATGGAAAGATTGAACTTCGGTACATCTACCGGTATGGTTTGCGGAGTTTCCTTCAACGCTCCTAAATACAACTTCATGTAGGTGACGCACTCGTGCGCAATATATGCTTCAGTTATACATCCTTCAGGCGCGGATTTATTAGCCACATAATCTTTGTAATCTCCAAGTTGCCTATAAATCAAGTTGCAAAGTGTTATGATTATTGAACATGTATATTGAGGAATTTAGGTGTAAAAAAACGTACCTTTCCATGGGATACATCCAAGTGTAGTGTACTGGACTGGTAAGCAACAATTGCTCGGGAAGATGGATCATCAGGTGAGGCATGATGTCAAAAAAATTTGGAGGAAATATCCTCTCAAATTTACACATGATATAAATGATGTCCTCTTGTATTTCCCGGAGGTTAGATTTTTTCACTTCCCGTGTGCATAACTTCTGGAAGAATCTTGCCAACGCTACTAACGGCTCCACCACCAAACGGGGAAGGAACGGTCGAATGAAAACAGGGAAGAGACGTTGTAGCAGGATATGACAGTCATGACTCTTTAACCCGTACATCTTATTGTCTCGGAAGTTCACACACCGGGCTATATTTCCTGCATAGCCTAAAGGATACTTCACACAACTCATCCACCTGAAAATTACATTCTTCTGGTCAGGCTTCACGGTGTAAGGAGCTTGAGGCATTTTTTTCTTCCCTTCTTTCAACCACAAATGTCTTCTTATTTGCATTTTTTTTAGATCAATGTGTCTCTTAGGACCGTCTTTCGTCTTCCCCTCCAAGTTCAGCACTGTGCCCACCATACTGTCACAAACATTCTTTTCTATGTGCATCACATCTAGGTAGTGCCTGATCAACAACTTACTCCAGTATGGGAGTTCCCAGAATATGCTCTTATGTGTCCAGAATTTGTACATGTCGGGTCTTTCAGGTATTGCAGCCACAATATTGGGATGATTGCTGAGCTGCCCAAAATTGTACTCATTAAGCACTGCTAAAATTTCTTCCCATGTCCATCTTCTGGGAGGCACACCGATTTCTACGGTCTCATCAAATGCATGTGCATCGAACCGCCATTCGTGATCATATGGAAGGAGAGTACGATGACCCTATTTGCATATCTTGTTGCAATGACTGCTGCTCCCCTCATCGCTAAGGCACTCTGGACAAGCCTTGTATCCCCTAACAACATTGCCCGACAACATCCCACGGGCAGGAAAATCACTGATGGTACCAACAACCATGACATGCATCTGGAACATCTCGTGCATGTACTTGTCATAAGTGGGATGACCAACGTCCCACAAAAACTTAAGCACTTCAATCAAAGGTCTCAAATACACATCGAGACACTTCCCTGGATAACCGGGGCCCGGAATCAACAAACTCAACATATTGTATTCATTCTTCATGCACATCCATGGAGGAAGGTTGTACGGTACCAAAATCACCGGCCATACATTGTATTGAAGACTCATGTTGCCAAAAGGGTTGAACCCGTCGGATGAGAGCCTGAGCCTCACATTTCGGACATCTGACGCAAAATGAGGAAACTCCCTGTCTATATGCTTCCAAGCCTCCCCGTCAGCAAGGTATAAGGGTATCTTCGTCATGCAATTCCCGATCAGCGTGCTATCTCATAGCTTCGGCCGTGTGTGAAGACATGTACAACCGCTCCAGCCTATCCCTTAACGGGAAATACCGAAGTACCTTCATAGGTTTCCTATTGCCTGCAGGAGTCATCTTATACATGTCAGTGTGACATACCGGACATGCGTCAAGGCCACCAAGGTCATTCCCTTCTGGATCTTTACCCCAGAAGAGAACGCAGTCATATCTGCATGCATAGATCTTGATGTAGGAAAGCCCAAGATCTTTCAGGATACATCGGACCTTATGATGAGTGGTAGGAAGACGATGACCGTGGGGCAGCATCGAAGCAGTGTACTGTAGATAATCATCAACAGCCTTCACGGTCGATTTTGTCTCAACTTTAATCTTCATTACGTCCATCACACTTTCAAGAACGGTCTTCTGACAACCGGGGTACACAGGGGTCCGTTGAAAAGTAAGCAGTTTGTTGTACTTGTCAATACCAGCAGTGTTGACAGCTCTAGGGAAGGACTGCACCGGGTCAGGCATATACTGTCCTTGAACGCATACACCACTCTCATAAGGAAACATGTCGTTAATGAAGGCCGTTGTTGGATCGTTGGATGTACTAGTACTGCCCGTCTCAGAAAATTGGCCATGATCATGCGGACCCCCTGATGATGTTTCACCGTGATATAACCAACATGTGTACTTCTCCCAAAACCCGTTACTCTTCAGGTGCTGTCATATTTTGTCAATCGGAAATCGATGCATATCGCTGCGACACTGACATTTCGTGCACGGGCAATAGAAAATTGTATTCCCGTTAGCGTTAGCCAGCGCATATTCCAGAAAACTCATAATTCCTTTACCATGTCTTTTGTCCCATTTTGGAAGCGAAATCCAACTCTTATTCATATCCTGAAAATATAACAAAATATATATGTATAACGCTAGCTAATTATTAATTAAATTATATGCTATATATAAAATCTCAATTCATTTATATATATTCTACGTACTACAACTAATTGATAACAAATTAATTAACACACATATATATAAATATACTTAATTAATAATTTCATAACAATATTATATATATTAACATCATCACAAAATTATCATCAACAACTTCATACCATCAACACAATATTATAAATTAATTAACATATATATATATCTACTACTTATGAACATATGTACAACTTCATATATATTATCAAATCGTCAACCAAATCGATCAACATATATATATATATCAACATCATCACGTACAAAATCGATCAACTCATAACAATATTATATATCAACATCATCACAAAATCATCATCAACTCATATCATCAACAACTTCATATCATCAACACAATATTATAAATTAATTAACATATATATATATATATATACTACTTATTAACAACTAACTTCATATAT
>NC_020492.1:18973238-18982840 GCF_000184155.1 Fragaria vesca subsp. vesca | reverse complement strand
GAGAGAGAGAGAGAGAGGTGATTGGTTGGTCATGGAGACCAGCAAAAACTGCTGGTTGGAAAATCTGAATCCGGCCTCCTGAGCCTCCAAAATATAAGAAGGCCTTCAAGTTTTAGAATCTTTGCTATTTTCTCACCATATTATTAAATTATTTATTGAAATAACTTAGTAGTATTACATATATCAAGTTTCATGAGCTCAGATCATGGTCTACATGTATTTTTCCTCCATTCTTTTAAGGCATAATTGTCAATTTGTTACCCTAACTTTCATCTTAATATCAATTTGTTACCCTAACTTTCATTTCAGCTAATTTGCTACCCTAGTTAATTTGCTACCCTAACTATTAAATCTGCCAATTTGCTATCCTTTAATCAAATTTGCTACTTTAGGCTTTCAAAATTAACCAATTTACTTATCAAAATTTCAATATCGACCAACTTTAACCTTCAATTTTCAGAATTAATTCATGTTTGAATGAAGAAATGAACAAAATAAAATGACAAAAATGTAGCAAGTTGGCTAATTTTAAAAACATAAGGCAGCAAATTGACATAAATAATAGTTATGATAACAAATTGGCTAATTATCAAAGTTAAGATACGTAGCAAATAGGTTGAAATGAAAACTAGGTAGCAATTTGGCTAAAAAGCTTTCTTTTAATTCTGTTTGTGTTTTAACTATTCAAATTAGCTTCTCATAAAACTGATTTATTATATTCCATTATGAACGTGCGGGTCTTGGATTTTTAGCAATCGATCCATAAAAATCATAGCTTTTTTGTTTTACGGCTAGGGCCTCAACAAGCGGGCTGGCCTTGGATCAGTTGGATGCCTGCGACGACAAATACACTTCTTTAAAGCTATTTAAGGTTTTAGAAAAGTAGATTGATGTGAATGTAACCTACCTTACCTTTTCACTATCAAATGGATTGACACACACACATTCAATAATCTTCTGTTTTTTAATTAGAAGAGACACATACCTTCATTCAAAAAAAATTAAAAAAGATATGGATAATTCTTTTGTTTTTTGAAAGGCAGATGAGGCCCTAGACGGGTTCCTCAGTCATATTATTAATATGATAGTCAAACATTGGGGGGACTTTTTGTCTAAACCCCTAACAACATTACAACCATTCTCAAAGAGAGCATCCCGAATAATATGTCATACAAACATTTAGCTACATGTGATTTCATTTTAAAACAGAAATGTATTTACAGCCACAATATCAACTTTAAGGAAAAATGAGATTTGCATTCTCAACCATGCTGCATGCATGGCATACCGAGGCACAGCAGCCGTACCCAAAAGATAGTACCAGATCCAAGTAAAACAGAAGCCCAAATATATTATATATATAAATCACCATATATAGCTATCTTCTCAAAAACAGAAACCCTAGATCCATCGAGATTGCGGCTATCGGATCGAATTGATATGGCTGGTGGTGCCCGTTGCCGTGTCCGTTCAGGCGGAGGTTAGTTAATCGATCCCCGGGTTTATCTGAGTGAGGTATTTGGGCGTTTTAATATCCTGAATTTTAATTTGTGTTCACAGGGTTGAGATCGTCCGGAAGAAAATCCACCGGATCAGTAAGTATCAGTGAACATCAAGAGAGCCTTGTGAGGAGATATCCTGGTGCAACTTATATTGTTCTTCGTCCAAGATCAGGATCTGCCGTCAGCGCTTCGCTTCCTGACGATTATCAGTTTGATATGTGCCAGAATATTCTGGATCAGTACTATGATGTACGTCTACTTTATCTTTATGATTTTGTATTTTACTACAAATACTAAGTTCTTCAGTGTGTATGTTCTATTGATTGAATAAAGATGATAGGGGTCTGCCTCATAATGAATCATATGCCTAAATGAAGTAAAACTAACATTGTGAACAATTTTCTGTTTTCTGTCTTGCAGATGAGCCGCTTGTGTGGGAGCGACTTTCCTTTGTGTGAAACACGTCGCGGCACTATACTCGACCTTTGTGGTATCGAGGTGCCTCCTGATGATTTAGACAAGAAGGTCTCTACTTCCACCAATGCAGCAGCTCAACTTTGAATCGAAGAATGTCTATCCCCTCATGTGGATGCTGTATTGCTTTTTATCTGATCAAGGATTGTGTGAACTTTCCCCATATCATATTCTGAAACAACCTAGCTTAATGTCCTAAGTATGAAGTCTTTTGTGTGAACTTTCCAATTATGATGTATGTACTATCTAGCTACATATGCATTCTTGAGATTGGTCAATGCTGGCCTTTTAAGGTTTAGGGTTTAGTGGTAGAGTGCACATGTGTGGAAGTACTGGTTCTGTAATAGCTAGTGAGATGATGATTACGCCGACCAACTTGTTGATCGAATTGGATAGCTATATATCTTGGAAAAATGCTAGAATTCTTGTGGCGCGACATGAAGAAGGTAACTACCCGACCAACTTGTCTTGTTTTATAGATCGAGGAGCAATTCCGCGATCTCACGTATGTGGCTGCTGGTGAGGTTAAGAGAAGTCTTTCGATCAGTAGATGTGGTGGAGACCATGGAGAAGCCTTTTTCATCAAGTGTAATGTATTAGAGCAGTTGGTTACAAGGTTTCTCGGGTTGCTTGATCTTGTTACAGTAGTACTGCATGCAAGAGGTTTAAAACTCTCTTTGGAGATCTGAAATCCACACTGCATTCCTTGAAATCCTTCGCCGTGGAGGTATTAAATCTCCCGGAAGAGGAAGTAATGGATATGACAGCACTAGTACGTGGATAAGTGTTTTGAACTTGTCCCGAGTTCTACTGGTGTTGTACTGAACATACATTGTTTAATTTTATCATTATCATTTTAAGAAATGTTCGATAAGCTATTCTGAGAGCTCAGCTGGTATTAGACTCGTTCCGAGGGATCTGTTAGTATACATCTTCAGTTTTCTCAACGACCTTGTTTTTGACATCTGATCTGATCCAATTCTTGGTTATCTTGTCTCCTTCCAAGATAAGGTGCATAATGTGCGTTTCTTGTGTAATTAGAACATATAGAACCTTTGATTTATCTTGGAGTAGAGAAAATCTGAAAGCATTTCCCATCCAACTTGAGCAGAAATACACATTGCAAGCGTATGAAGAGGTTTAATTAATAGAGAGATCAATATTATGCACAAGAAACTCCCGCCTAAAATCATTGATCAATATTATGAAATTAAACAAAACGAAAGGCTTAAAGTTGGGAAAGTGTCATTAGATATGTTGATATGGTCAGTGAAAGACCAAAACCCAAAAAAAAAAAACGACCCAATATGTTGGCAACTTTAAACTTTAAAGGGATATTCGACTCTCTCTTCTATTAACCCTAGAATCCCGAAACCCATCCTCATCCCCATTCACCCAGCGGTGGAAACAGAAATCAGTTACATGGCTCCTCAGGAATCAGGTTTGTTAATTTCACAGATGAATGATGATTGATGAATCCTTATATATGCTTGGAATTTTGTGATCTTGTTCTGTATAATTATTGACTCAAATCTGTTGAATCAGTTGAAATATTTGTATAGGAGTTTAAAGGGGCTTACTTCGGTTCAATTTCATTGTGTCGAATTAATTTTATTACAGTTGGTTACACACACACAACCTTAACTCGAGCTCAACGCCAAGATGAGCTTCTGAACATGTTTCCTGGCACTGCAAAGGTTTTTCTTCGTCCAAGAACAAATCCAGATGGGTCTGAAATTGTTACCAGAACTGATTATGAGTTTCCTGATCTTAAATGTAAGCTCCTGTTGAAGAATCTTTATCAGGTATATAGTCTCTATCAGTCTAACATAATTCATCCTCTGTGCGCTTAGTTGCTTCAATTGTATGATCTATGTTAATGCTTGTTCAATCCTTGTAGCAAATAAAATTAACTTGCAACAATTCTTAGCAAATGCTTCCCCCAAACTTGAATTATATTTCATGCATCAACTGCTGTATAAATGGGTCAAACATACTCAAATTTCTCTTCCTCTACTTGTTCTTTCCGGCAGGCAATGCGTTTGATTGGGAGAGATCATGGATATATCGCAAATACTATTCAATCACATATACGATTTTCCTGTGGTATTGTAGTGGACCTCGATGCGATGGAGAAAGAAATTGGGAATGGCTTTGCTACATCTCTGAGTTCGGTTCAACAATGACTCCCTTGCAGAAAACCCTTTGAAATGCAAGATGCAGTTGCATTTAATCTCATGTTCAACATGTTTGTAGATGTTGTTGCCATATTCCGAACTCTGGTACTAAAATCAATATCATTTTGCTGCCGTGTTTCAAACTATAGTACTAAAAATATCCATATGCAAATTTGTTTACTAAGCTTGTCATAGTTACTGAATATTTACCTCGTAATCTCATCACACAAGGTCCCGGTACTCTGCTGAAACCGTGACACCAAATACAGACCGTGGTTTATGATCACCAAGTCTCAAGCGATAGGATACAGAGCTAATAAATGTTCCTAGTAACATCCTCAATTTCTGCAAACTCTAAAATTGAAACAAATGAAACAATAGTAACGATGATGGTACAAGACCCCTGTGCGTTTGATGCCAAAGGATCGGAAATAAAGTAAAAAGCCTTCATAAATAAATCGGTTTGAGGTGGATGGCAAGTCTCAGTTCAAAGTTTGGGTGACGGAAACGGCAAGAAGAACCGGGGATGGAATTAATGAAGATGTGAAAGAGTCTCGGTATGAGTTTAGGAGTGAAAGCCCCAAAATCAAATATTTGGGTTATGAACAAATCCTGCAAGGTATGGAATTAAGCATCGGTTGCTTTGATTACCAGTTTGATTCCCCTGTTGATGGAATTTGGTGTTTTAGGTACAAGTCAGCGGTGATGTTCTGCTGAGAATATCCAATCAATACTGGAAGTTGATTGCGGACACTGGTTAATTTGATGGAGAATATGGCAAGGAAGGTATCTCCAGGTATCCGGGGTCCTACTCGTGAGCATGTTCAAGGAGATTTGGGAAGACATAGCCAATGTCAAAAGGTAATGGAACTCACTTTTATACTAGGCATTGTTTGATTATTTGAAGGAACACTTGTGGAGTTTATTTGTATTCAGATACCTACTGATTCCTGTTTCTGTTGCAGAAAATTGGTTATGACAATGCAGCAGCAGTTGCAAAGAAAACCCACAAGGAAGGATCATCTACTTTGAAGGTTTATATAGTGAAACCTAACAACAATGTAACACTCCTGCATTGAATCTTGCTGTGCTAACTAGTGAAGATCGAATGTGATAGTCTCGTGTGACACACACGAATAGGCCTTCATTCGGATGAATATTTCTTTAGAGAAGTTGTGACCTAATGGGAATGCTAATGTCTTGGAGTAGATTGATGTTTAAAACAATGGTTTGATATTTGTGTTCCAATTGACTATTGTATGCTATGTTTGATCTAAACAATTGCAAAATGAAATAAAATTGAGAGGTAGGGAGTAGGGAACATACAACATGGATAATGATATGAAAAGAGATCGAGTTACATATGGATGGATCATTAATTATCTCAAACTAATGCAATACATACATCAATGGAGCTTCATGATTTAGTTGGAAGAGAAGCCGAGAGGTCGACCTTAATACCGCAAGATTTCCATACCAAATGCCGATACCAAGTGATTTGGTCCTTCTCCTGGTTGCTCATTGCCTGCGACAAGTTAACAGAATCAATTAGTGGTAAATCCAATCAGCTAGCAACACAGACTAAGAATAAATTTCACCTCATAGAGCTCCCTAATCAAGGAGCCACACTTAGGATCAGGAAAATCGAAATCAGAACCAGGCATCCACGGAATGTCAGACCCATCTGGATTCGTGTTTGGACGAAGAATAGCTTTCACAGGGAGAGGATACTGCTTCAGAAGCTCATCTTGGCGCTCACTACGCGTCAGGAATATCACTCACAATATTACAATTCAAGTTAAAACTGAACTGGAAAAGACTACGTACAGATCGGAGAAACCAAACATGGATACGAAATTAGATTACTCACTTTTGGGGGGATGGGAAGCTCCTTGACCCATGTATGTAGTTTCGGCTCCTGCAATGCGAGTTAGGGTTCTTCCTTCTGAGAGAGAATTACTTTTGTTTTGTGGTAGAAGCCAGCCGGTCAGTGTCCTTAAATTTTTTGGATTTGGTCCCGTCTTTTTGCTGTAGATTTACAAGAGCCCATATTCAAGTCCTAGAGTTTAGGTCTATTATTCCTCCAACTTATTAAAAGCTAAACTCGTTTGACTCTTAGAAAAATAGATTGATCTGAATGTTGTTAAGATATCAATCTCACATCAAGAATATGAGACTCTGCATGTGGGTTTATAAGAATTTGGGTCTCTCCATCCATTGTCAATTGATTTTTGATATGAACCCAGACTACTTTATCAAATGTAACCTACCTTTTCACGGATACACATTTGTCGATCACCTTTATTTGCCCACCAAAGTGCCCACCTTTTTAATCTATTGACACATGTCAATTTTATTATCAAGAATAAAATTAAACAATTTGAAGAGACATGTGTCAATAGACTAAGAGAGTGGGCACTTTGGTGGACAAATAAAGGTGGTCGGTAAATTTATATCCTTTTTTCACTATCAAATCAAATGGATTGACACACACACACATTCAATAATCTTCTTTTTTTAGAAGAGACACACACCATTCAAAAAAGGAAAAAAGATAGTAATAAGGGCAGCCCACTGAGCCCAGACCACCACATCCAAGTAAAACACAAGCCCAAATATATTATACATATAAATCCCCTTAAACCCTAAACCCTAATCAAGACTGAAATGAGTTTAACCATTTTACCTGTATTTCGAGCACAAGATTGGGGCCTCTAAAAGCAAAAACAGTTATCCCAATAGCATTAAGAACACTAAAAACCGAAGCAATCTTCTCAAAAACCCTAGATCCATCGAGATTAATTGCGGCTATCGGAGTTGATATGGCTGGGGGTGCTCGTTGCCGTGTCCGTTCAGGCGGAGGTTAGTTAATCGATCCCCGGGTTTATCTGACTGAGGTATTTGGGCGTTTTCATATCCTGAATCGAATTGTGTTTTTAATTTGTGTTCACAGGGTTGAGATCGTCCGGAAGAAAATCCACCGGATCAGTAAGTATCAGTGAACATCAAGAGAGCCTTGTGAGGAGATATCCTGGTGCAACTTATATTGTTCTTCGTCCAAGATCAGGATCTGCCGTCAGCGCTTCGCTTCCTGACGATTATCAGTTTGATATGTGCCAGAATATTCTGGATCAGTACTATGATGTACGTCTACTTTATCTTTATGATTTTGTATTTTACTACAAATACTAAGTTCTTCAGTGTGTATGTTCTATTGATTGAATAAAGATGATAGGGGTCTGCCTCATAATGAATCATATGCCTAAATGAAGTAAAACTAACATTGTGAACAATTTTCTGTTTTCTGTCTTGCAGATGAGCCGCTTGTGTGGGAGCGACTTCCCTATGTGTGTAACACGTCGCAGCACTATACTCAAACTTTGTGGTATCGAGGTGCCTGCTGATGATTTAGACAAGAAGGCCTCTACTTCCACCAATGCAGCAGCTCAACTTTGAATCGAAGAATGTCTTTCCCCTCAATGCTTCTCCAGTACGTATAGACGGTTCAGTTAAGAAACATGTGGATGTTGTATTGCTTTTTATCTGATCTTAATTGTTACAGTAAAGTAATGGATATGACAGCACTAGTGGATAAGTGTTTTGAGCTTGTCCAGAGTTCGATCCATTGGTGTTGTACTGAACAACGAAAAGGTATTGTATATGAAAACTAGTGCATGCGAAATTGCAAATAAAATAGAGTGTGAACGAATGTGTCTAGATTAATTTGAACAAGATTATTGGCCAATTACGACGATCCATTTAATTACTACTGATTCTAGATTTGAATCAAAATACCAAGTACAGAAATAGAATCTCATAATACTTGCACAAATCGACTTGCATGGGTACCCTTTGAATCCAATACGAAGTAAAGTGGCTCTGATCGATGTTGTAACATTAGTGGATTCAGGGCTGGCAAATTCTATTTTTCCTCAGGGTTGGTTTACGGTTCAAATTTCAAACCATAAGAACATGCAGAAACATACATACATGTTCATTTGGTTCTCACAGTAAACATCGATCAGTTTATTTAGTTACTTCTCAAGCAGAAAATGGTAAATCATGCCGTAGCTGTGGTCAAAGTAATTATATGATGAAAAATGATTAGATGGCATGGACAAAAACATGTTAAAGCTTTCCCTGGAAAAGTGTAAAGATTGAGATAAAGAGATCATAACTGTGTAGTAGTACCAGCTCCAATTTGGGAAGCACGAATGGTCCATGGCTCCATGCTATGATGATCGTTCTCACCAGATTGGAGTGAAACGAACTTGATGATTGCTCTTTCTTCAGCCTTTTCTGGTTAAAGCCTGGATATCTTAAAGCTGCTTCCCCTTTGTAATTTTCTTTTCTCATAAAGGCTTCCTTTACGGAACTCCTCCTGTTCGTGGATTCTATTCAGGGCTTAAACTTGATATATATATATATATATATGGTTTATAGCCTGTAAACTTAAATTCTCCTAACACATATGTATATTTCTTTTTGCCCTGGCTTGGGGCAAAAAAGATATTTTCATTCCTATTAGGAATACTATACATTTCACATAATTTTATAATATCATTGTTGATCACTGCGTTTAGTACTCCATGATTAAGAGAGCAACTAACTAGGATAACCTCGAAATATTGAAGCTTGAGAAGAAATCTCTACCGGAAGCTTGAGAAAAAATCTCTACCGGAAGCTTTTCCATTCTACTTGAGGAGAAATCTCTATCTTGAAGCTTGAGAAGAAATCTCTACCGGAAGCTTTTCCATTCTCCTAGATACAGGATATATAGCTCTCGATATTAACAATGGAATCCACAAAATTCCATTTTTACCACAGCATAAGTATAAATGTCATAAAGATTTCGCGCCAAGCAAGCGTGGTGATCCAGAAACAATAGATCAACTTGACAAACCTGAACCAAGTGAAAAACACTTTGGTAAGACAAAAATTCAGGTACTTAGTGAAAAACACTGGGTATACAAAATTCTAGAAGAAAATTTTAGTGAAGACCCCTTAAAACTATGGTCAAAAAGTACCAAGATATTGTGCTCTTAAACTTAGAAATCCTGATGTAATCATAAGGGTCAAACCAATGATTTACACAAGACAAGATATTAATGAATTTGACATCCAAATAAAGGAGTTGAAAGAGAAGCATCTCATAGAAGAAACTATGAGTCCACACTCTAGTCCTGCATTCATGGTAAGAAACCATGCAGAGATTAAGAGAGGAAAAGCTCGTATGGTAATAAACTATAAACGCTTAAATGAACAATTAGAGTTCGATGGGTATTTTATTCCACGAAAAGATGTTCTAATCAATCAAACTAAAGGTGCTAGAATCTTTAGTAAATTTGATTGTAAATCAGGATTTTGGCAAATTAAAATTAACAGAGGAGTCAAAACCATTGACTGCGTTTAGTACTCCATGTGGACACTACCACTGGAATGTCATGCC
>NC_020492.1:18968092-18970144 GCF_000184155.1 Fragaria vesca subsp. vesca | reverse complement strand
TACAGATATTAGCCTAGTTGGACCTCCCGTTTATGGTAGGACAAGAAAATTGAAGAGCTGTCCTAATTTACCTCTCCTAGATTCCAGCTACAAATCAGAGTATGGGATTAGATGATGTGGGCTATCAGAATCTCGACAACGCTATGGAAGCGTAATGGACCCACATAACTTTCCCGACAGGCGCGACAGCAGATAAAACATCTACAGTCGCTTCGAAGGCGGTAGAAGTAGATAGAATTATGTAAATAGTATTGAGGTGTCACCTTTAACTAAACCATAGTTAGTGATTTACCTTAGTTATGCTATTTTTGTAACTAGAGTTACTTTTTCCTTGTATATATACATGCTAGTATGCTGAAGAGAAGGCATCGGATGTTAAGCCTTGCTCTCTTTCCTTTTGTGTTTGTATTCCTCTTGTAAGAAGTTCCCCTATCATCAATAAAAATAATTAGTTGCTCTCTTTCCTTTTGTGCTTGGTATCATCTTCATTACAAATGTAACATCTGCATTTTTTATGCTTTTTAGTTTTACCAGACTGATTTTTCTCAGACTGTTTTTTCTTTCTAATATATTTTTTTCTTTTTTGAAAATTATTTCAAATCTAGAGTATTTATAAATATTTTCTTTATTTATAGCATATTTGAATTTTTCCAAATTTTGTAATTGTTCATTGGAAACAAATTTTTCTTCTCCAATGACATCTTTTAACCTTATATTCTGAAGTTCTTCTTCAGGATTTTCTTTGATATTTTCAAGACTTATCACTGATAGATGTGTAGAAGTCAGAGCTAAAAAACAGGTAAAAAACCAAATTAGTAATGATCCCAGAGGAAGAAAATGTTGTGACAAGATACTTAGAGAAAATTGGAAAATTGGTTGTAACCCCCAACCAAGATCTTCTAAAAAGAGAAGATATAAATGGAAGCCATTTAAAAAGAAAAAATTTTCAAAAAGAAAAAATATATTAGAAAGAAAAAACAGTCTGAGAAAAATCAGTCTGGTAAAACTAAAAAGCATAAAAAATGCAGATGTTACATTTGTAATGAAGAATGGCACTATGCTCCAGAATGTCCTAAAAAAGGAAAAAATACAAAAAAGATGGTTAAAATGTTAAGATTTCTCTTCAAGCTTCTCTTTACTAGAAAATCTATACTAGGACTTCACTCTTCAGAAACCCGTATAGGCTCTGATACCAAACACAAAAGGAAAGAGAGCAACTAACAGATTTCTCCTTGCTAGAGATTTCTCCTCAAGTAGAATGGAAAAGCTTCCGGTAGAGATTTCTTCTTAATCAGGATAACCTTTTATAGCTAATTCATCCCATGGGTTTGGGAGTTTATAAAAAAATTGGTTTAACCAGTGTAGGCTTGACTCTGGTTTTATTTAAACTAGAGTTACTTTTTCCTTGTATATATACATGCTAGTATGCTGAAGAGAAGGCATCGGATGTTAAGCCTTGCTCTCTTTCCTTTTGTGTTTGTATTCCTCTTGTAAGAAGTTCCCTATAACATCACCATAGTTGGTGATTTACCTTAGTTAATCAAACACAAAAGGAAAGAGAGCTAAAAAACAGCAACAGCAAAAAGTAGTAAAAATTGGCAGCTAGAATTCCCACATCGGTTGAGTCTGCAAGAAAATAAGAGAAAAACAACAACGAAGCAATTGCACTAAAACAAGTGCAAATTCCTATAATGCCAGGAACAAATTATGAAAAAGAAAAAGAAAAAGAAAGAAATGAAATTGTAAAATTATGTGAAATGTATAGTATTCCTAATGGGAATGAAAATATCCTTTTTGCCCCAAGCCAGGGCAAAAAGAAATATACATATGTGTTAGGAGAATTTAAGTTTACAGGCTATAAACCATATAGCTTGTGTTCATTAATAGATACAGGAGCAACTGTCTGTGCATGCAGACCTAATGCTCTACCTCCTGAAAAATGGACATTAATGAAACACCCCATTAATGTCACAGGTATAAAAGGAAAAGATATAAAAATTGAACATAAAGCTAAAAAAGTAGCTATATGGTTAAATGGAGTCAAGTATATAA
>NC_020492.1:18964714-18967854 GCF_000184155.1 Fragaria vesca subsp. vesca | reverse complement strand
TATATATATATATATATATATATATATCAGGGCCCTTCCAATGAGGGATCCCTATTTTAAGCCATTTATAGGGATAGGGCATTACACCAACTTCCCGATTATAATTTTACATCTCCACCGTTCATATCTTAGGTCTATATGAGTAGATCACCTCTACAGGGCCTTTCTACTAAGGGATCCCTTTTTTTGACATATATGAGGGATCAAGCATTAGACCTACTTTTCAATCACATTTTTCAATCTTAACCGTTCAGTTTTTAGGTCCTAATATGTAGATCATTTCTGCAAAATTTCATCCAAATTAGTGATCGTTAAGGTGTTCAAAACTGCGAATTAAAATTATAGGCATGAACGGTTCAGGTTTGGCAGATTTGATCCATCAATTGATTTCAGTTAGTTCGAAGCCTCAACGATCACCAAATGGGATGAAATTTTGCAGAAATAATCTACATATATACATCTAAATATTGAACGGTGGAGATGTTGATATGTGATTGAAAAGTTGGTCTAATGCTTGATCCCTCATATATGTCAAAAAAAGAGATCCCTTAGTAGAAGGACCCAGTATATATATATATATAAACAACATGAAACTTGCCAACTTTTTAGTCCAGAATCAATTAAAAAACATAAAAAAGATGGTCATAATTTCCTCCATATTTGATTAGTTCAAATTGGTGTCAAGCCTTTAACTAGAAAAGGTCTTAATGCCTCCATTCTTTTATGTTTAAGAGATGCAAGGTTTACTGATTTTAATGACAGTACCCTTGGATTAATTGAGTCAAGTCTGTTTAATGGTCCAGTTCATTTTAATTGCTACCCAGATTTTACTATTAGCCATAGTGATCCTCATATCTTAAAAGCTTTAACTCTCAACATTAAAACTTCAGGTTACCATGTCCTTGAAGGAACCCAACCTTTAGCCTTAATTTATAGAATCCATTATAAAGTCACCGGCACAAACATGAATTTCCAAGCCATTAGTAAAAGTCCCAAAAACCATACTCTCTTAATTCAAAGTAGTCAAGAAAACGCCAATATTACTATCCCTCACACAATCAGATGGTCAGATGTCCATCTTCCTTCTGAATGGTCTCTCACTAGTGAGAATCAACCATCCAATGCACAACATAGTCTTTCTGATTTAGACTGTATTCAACAGTTTAATGATGGCACAGTAAGAATTAATTTTCAAAACTCTAGGATAAGTCAAAACCCAAGAATTCAAGAGGTAGGAAACTCCTCTAGACATTCTTTTGCTACGGCTAGACATTCATTTGCTGGTTCCACTACAGCTAAAACAATGTCTAGACGAGATTCTGATTTAGATAAAGAAATTAAAAATATTAGGATTAAAGAATTAGAAGAAGAATTGCAAAAACTCAAAATTAAAAACATCAGAACTACTTCTCAAGTCAGCTACCCAAATTATACAGAAAATGAATCTCAAAATATTTCATCCACAGATGAAGAGCAAACTTCTCCTACTGCTTCTGATTTTTTAGTTACTCCTTCACTAAATCCTCAATTAAGCACACTTACCCAACCTTTCGTAATCAACTATTCTAGATTAGATAAACATCTTGAATCAAACGAAAATATCCTTAGGAGAAACCTCTATAGGATGAAGTTCCCTTTCATGGATCAACGAAAGCAATTATTTCATGATTGGCAAGCATTTATGCTTGAAACTAGATCTGAAATATTCTTTCTTGATTTTATTGATCAATTAAACAACCAAAAAATTCAAACTTTAACAAAAGCACGTTGGAAAACTTCCACTAGTTCAGTCCTTTCCAGTCATCCCCCTGTTGAAACAATAATAATTGATCATCTAAACAGTCCAATCACAGCTTCACCTTTTAAAATTGCTATAGAAGATCCAGACACTAAGAAAATTAACCCAGATACTAAGAAAATTATTGAACAAAATAATTATATAAACCAAAGGCTAGTAACCATAGGAGCCCAGTTAGATAAAATATAAACAAAGGTTGACAACATATCCTCTAAAGTTAATATCCTACCACAACCGAAACCAGAAACTCTTTTAGTCCATTTTAGTGAATTAAATAAACCGACCCTAAATCCTACTTCTTCGATTCAAAAGATTGAACGAATGTTAGAAAAATTAAAAACTGAAACACCTGAACCCAGTAGGATTGCTGTAATTCATACCCAACAAACCTCTTTTTCCAATTCTTCAGATAGCGATTCTAGTAACACTAGCCAAGTTAGAGATTTAAACCAAATGTTTCAAACTTTAAATCTAGATCGGATAGTTCATCCAAAGAAGCGACCTTTTAAAACTTGGACATAACGTCCTCTCCCCTTAGATATACAACCCACTAATCATCTTAATAATCAATTCTTAGTTTCTTCTGATAAAACTTATGAATGGAACATTGATAATTTATCAGAACAAGAAATCTTAAATAAATTACATCATATGTCTATGGCAGCTAATAGCTATGTCACTAATCATAATTTCACCCAGCCTGAAATCATTGACATACTTTCCACAGGATTTACACCTGGTGGGAAAAACATCTCACTCCTGATTCTAGATCATCCATTAAACATGCCATTAAACGAGATGAAGTTGGGACTCCCATCTTCGACGAACGCACAGGAATGGGAATTTCTGATGCTGTTAATACCTTATTTTACACAATTATTCAACATTTCATAGGAACCCCTAGTCACATCACATCCAGAATTCATGATCAACTCAATAACCTTAGGTGTCCTACCCTAAGTGATTTCAAATGGTACAAAGATGTTTTCATTTCTCGAGTTATGCTTAGAGACGATAGTAACCAACCATTTTGGAAAGAAAAATTCATAAATGGTCTTCCAAAATTATTTGCTCATAAAATCAGACAAGTTCTTAGTAATGAAACAGGTCACATAAACTATGATTCTTTAACTTATGGAAACATAATTACAGTTATCCAAAAAGAAGGATTAAGAATGTGTGTAGATATGAAATTGAATGCTCAGATAAAATCAGATAAGAAAACAGCTAAATACGAATTAGGAAATTTTTGTGAACAATATGGCCTACCTCCTTACCTCCTTCAAGGAGAAAAAAGGCAAGCAATAAATTTATTCCTTACATTCAAAAAGAAATTTACACC
>NC_020492.1:18961008-18963853 GCF_000184155.1 Fragaria vesca subsp. vesca | reverse complement strand
GCCAGATCCAGCTTAAAAAATGGTACACTACTGTCCAACTCAAAATAAAAGATTTCCAAATAACAATAACAGCCTTTATTGACTCTGGTGCAGACCTTAATTGCATCCACGAAGGCTTAATACCTTCCAAATATTTTGAAAAAACGAAAGAATCTTTACGATCAACTAATGGAACAAAAATGAATATTAAATACGAAATCCCTAAGGCCCATATCTGCCAAAACAATGTTTGTTTCAAAACTTCGTTTGTCTTGGTAAAAAATCTAACTGATAAAGTAATTTTAGGACTACCTTTCATAACTTTAATTTACCCTTTCAAAACTAAATATGATGGTATTATTACCTACCATTTTAATGAACCAGTTAAATTTACTTTTCTTTCAAACCCCGAAATCCATACTTTAAAAGCATTTCAGGAAAATAATATTTCAAAAACTCTCGGTTGCATTCAAGCAAAAATCAAACAAATAACCTTTCTCCAAGAAGAAATTAATTTCAAAAGAATAGAAAATCAACTCCAAAACTATTTTCTTCAGCAAAAGATCAAAACTTTTGAAGAAAAGATAATCAAAGAAATATGTTCTGATATTCCTACTGCCTTTTGGCACAGGAAAAAACATATTGTCTCACTACCCTACATCAAAGAATTCAATGAGAAAAACATCCCTACTAAAGCTCATCCAATTCAAATGAGTCACGAAATCATGGATTTTTGTAAAAACGAAATTAATGATTTACTCAACAAAGATATATTCGCCCTAGTAAATCCCATTGGTCTTGCCCAGCGTTCTATGTTCAGAAAAATGCTGAACTCGAACGAGAGACTCCCCGTCTAGCTATAAATTACAAACCTCTTAACACAGTTTTAGAATGGATCAGGTATCTCATTCCCAATAAACGAGATCTCATTAACAGATTAAACAAATCTGTTATCTTTAGTAAATTTGATATGAAATCAGGATTTTGGCAAATTCAAATTAGTGAAGCCGACAAATACAAAACTGCATTTGTCACGCCCTTTGGTCATTATGAATGGAATGTTATGCCATTCGAATTAAAAAATGCCCCTAGCGAATTCCAAAACATAATGAATGATATATTCAATCCTTATAGTCACTTCTCCATTGTCTACATTGATGATGTTCTAATCTTTTCTCAATCAATTGATCAACACTGGAAACATCTTCACCAATTCTTTTCCATAAAAAAGAATAATGGTCTAGTTATTTCTGCCTCAAAAATCAAATTATTCCAAACCAACATTCGTTTTCTTGGATTTAACATTCATCAACTCCAAATTAAACCTATTGATAGAGCAATACAATTCGCTGACAAATTTCCAAATGTCATTTTAGATAAAAATCAATTACAAAGATTCCTAGGATCTTTAAATTATATAGCAGATTTTTACAAAAACCTTAGGAAACATTGTAAACCTCTATTCGATAGATTACAAAAAAATCCTTCCCCTTGGACTTCAGTACATACATCCTTAGTCAAAGAAATTAAGAATCATGTCAAAACCTTACCATGCTTAGGAATCCCTCTTTCTGATTCCTATAAAATAGTAGAAACTGATGCCTCTGAAATAGGTTATGGAGGTATTCTCAAACAACAACTTTCTCCTAATCATCCTGAGCAAATTGTTCGTTTTCATTCTAGGATTTGGAATCCAGCCCAATCAAATTATAGTACTATTAAAAAAGAAATTTTATCAATTGTTTTATTTATCAGTAAATTTCAAGATGATTTATTAAATAAAAAATTTTTAGTCCGAGTTGATTGTAAAAGTGCTAAAGATGTTTTAGAAAAAGATGTTCAAAACATTGCTAGTAAACAGATCTTTGCCCGTTGGCAAGCAATTTTAAGTATTTTTGATTTTGAAATTGCATTCATTAAAGGCGGTGACAATCATATCCCAGATTTCCTAACTCGTGAATTTCTACAGGGCGCCACAACATGATGTCTAGTTCATCCAAAGGGAGAAATCCCAGAAAATCAAAAGCTACGGCATCCTCTCCAGTCAAGCCAGAATCACCTGAGTCAAAATCAAACATAGTTCCTTTTACAAGTCATTCTCCTGTTGCATTAGTCAACCATTATAATGTTCTTGGTAGCACTCTCAGTCCAAATATGCCCAGTTACCAATCAGCTTTAGTCAACCAGTTTGACCCTTACAAATCAGGCTCCTCATCTAACCGTCCAGTTACTTATAAAAAATCCTCCCCTTACATTATCAGGGTCAAGCATGGCTTATTTTACATTGAACCCACCTTAAGTCATCTAAAAAATCATGTTTCTTTAGTAAAAAGTTATTTTGGTCCAACCTCTCATTATCCTTCAGGAAAACCCCCATTAGCATTTTATAAAGACATCCTGTATAAAACCGAGTCAATATTCATTAAACCAATATTTGATCCAAAAGACCAATCTAAGATATTATATCATTCCCTTTATATAATCCGAATCATGTCGCTAGCCCAATGGGGTGATTCCCCCTCTACTCCCCACACATTAGACACAATTACATTTACCTATCATGATTACATGGAAGCATGGGATAAAATATTCCTCCATCAAACCGAGGATTTTAGTCATTCGTGGTTCCTCAATTTCGATAGAAGATTCAATCGCCAGTTCCCTATGTGGTTTTGCAATTGGTGGGATGACCATGGTTGCTCTCATGACCTTCTCCCATTACAACTCCAGAATGCAGTCACAAGATTTACTACAGTCATGACCCTTTCAGATTATGAGAAAAGATTTTCTCCCACTCTTCAATTCATGGCCAAGTATAAAATTCCTTGGATTTTGAAATGGCAATACAAAATTGAACCTGAAGAAT
>NC_020492.1:18939944-18960988 GCF_000184155.1 Fragaria vesca subsp. vesca | reverse complement strand
ATATGAGTAGATCATTTCTGGAAATTTTCAGCCAAATTGGTGATCTTTAAGGCTTCGAACTAGCTTAAATCAATGGACGGTTCAAATCTGCCAATCCTGAACCGTTCATGAAAATTGCAGTTTTGAGCACCTTAACGATCATCAATTTGGATGAAATTTTGCAAAAGTGATCTACATATTAAGACCTAAAAACTGAATGGTTAAGATTGAAAAATATGATCGAAAAGTTAGTCTAATGCTCAATCCCTCATATAAGTCATAATAAGGAATCCCTAAGTAGAAGGGCCATATATATATATATATATATATATATATATATATATATTTTCCTATCATTAAGTTTGAGGAATCCATCGAAACAAATTAAGTTATAAAATCTGGAAAATGTTCTGTTGTTTTTTGCTTCTTATATATAGAACGTACTTATCGATTAAACTATCTGAGAATCTGAAAGCAAACTGAGATCAATTTACGTATGATATGATAATAACCAAACAAAGTGATCATGGACTAATCAAATCCCCTTTTTTCAGAAGTTATGAATGCAACGCGTTATTGATGATTTGAAAATTGCTCAACAACAACAAACATGTCGATAAAAAACGTATGATGATGCAAGAAACCATACTCGTGAAGTAATCTACAATTTATTTATGAAATTCAACTCGCAAGAAATATCTTTAAAAACTAGTCGTACGTTCATACTATATATCATATATGGATCGACGATGAGAGACTCCATACATGCATGCCTTTGACACTGATATACTTTCAAGTAGTTCGTCATCACTTCACATATGGTCGGCATATAATTAAAAAAAATTATATATATGGTCCGATTGAAGGGACATTAGATCTATTTTTTCTCCAATATTCTTCATCATGTGATCTTTTATATGGTTGATGGACTACATATGTCACATCTTGTTTCTACTTGATTATTGTAGTTGATCGAGTTTGTTAGTATATAAATAACCATACGTCGTCCTTTTCTCTCAATCCCAACAAACATGCATGACGATATCCATTACAAAAACAAATTAAGCTGCATATTAGTCTAATCTCCAAATGCCCAAAGGGGGGCAAAAACAATTGCATTCCCACGTGTCGATCATCTACTCTGCTACTCACAAATGTAACCCCAGATGCGGATGATAGAGCAAATCAAACAATTACAAACATAAACAAATTAAACTCGTTCCACACGCAGTTATGTTAATTTTTAATTTTATTGATCAACCTAGAATAATCGAATCGATTAAAAAACAACAACACACACCAAGTTCAGCATTATATAACGTTAACATAAACGACCGAGACAGGCAATTATTACACCAACACTAAAATCAATTTTAACCCATGAAGAAATTCACAACGAAGTAAACTGAAATTAACGTTGAATAGCTAACCTACGGAGCAAGTAAAACCTAGAGACTTCGAGCTATTTGAATTCAAAGCCTCTGAGAAGAAGTCCCCTCCGAATCATGTTGTAAAGGTTAACGTGGATGGAGCTTGGGATGATCAGACAAAGATTAACAGAATTGGGATTGTAATTAGGAATCATAGGGGAGCGTGCCTTGCTGGGGCAACAGTGGCGGATTCAGGATCCAAGAGTTGTCTAGGCTATTTTTACAAGGGCTTTTCTTTTTTTTTCTTTTTTTTTTTGGGTTTGGAACCTTCCAAGGAGGGGGAAACTAAGAAAAACGTATCTTACAATATCCGCTCACTTGAAACTCATCAATCACATATTCATTATCAATGTTATCGACAATTTTTTACGATGTAGAGAATCATCATATCATCAAGAAACTCTTGATATCTTGTATGAACTTAACTCATGATCTGTTTCTATTTGGATCTTCTACTTTCATTGATTATTATTTTTGAATTTCTTTATGGACAAATAAATATGCAGAGCTTTAAAAACTCAATATTTCAAACGATATATTTACAAGACTACAAGGCAGGGAACTAATCTCTTATTAGATTTAGAAGACTATCATGCCCAAAGATGGGGAACTAAGTGCTCACTCTTGTTTGGGTTATGGGATGTAAATATACCTATACTTGAGGGTTTTTGGCCAAAAAGACTGTCTAGGCTTGAGCCTATATAGCCCTTCATGTGTATCCGCCCATGTGGGGCAAGCCTTTATGGGAAGTACAATTCAGCTATTGAAGTGGAGGCAGAGGCAGTGGTGCGGGGACTTCAGCTTGCAAAGCGCCTAAGGTTCCAATCTATTGTGGTAGAGGGGGATTGCTATGAGGTGTTCTCTGCCATCAAGTCCTCTAATCAGAATTGGAGAATTTCGCCTATGTTTGACCAGATTGCTGTTTTGAAACTCTTTTTTGTTAATGTAAGTTGGAACTGGATTCCAAGAAAAGCCAATCGTGTTGCTGATGCCGCGGCAAAGCTAGCTAAGATGAGATTATGCTCTCATGAATGGGCGTCTAGCCCTCCCTCTTCTCTTATCTCTGTTTTAAGAAGTGATGGGCTGCCAGGTCCATCTATCCCTTAGTTTTGTACCTTATGTGGCTTTCTTTTATGCTCTGATGTGAGCTATGTAGTTTGTTCTGCTGCTTTTTTTGTTGTTACTGTTTCTGTTCCTTTTAGTTTTTTTTTGCCTTTAATAAAATCTTTGTCTTGAAAACCCAAAAAAAAAAAAAAAAAGAATTCAAAGCCTCTAGGAGGCCCCAGGTGGAGTGATCGGTCTTTTCCATGCCCTAGTCGGCTGCCTTCAGAGTCTGACGAAGATACACGTGGCGCTGCACGTATTAATGGACTAGGGCTGCCATAGGAGGCCCATCATATTAACTTGGCCTCTGCGCACGTCGTTTCCCGTCAGACGACATGAGTACATAGAGAGGTCCACATCGATCCTAGCCTTCGCCGTCGTTCACGGCATTTCAAGTCAAAGTAGGTCCGCCGTAATAACTAACTTTGCTTCATTTTACGAAGAATTGCTCCGGTGTCACTGAGAGTACACGGCTGCACGTGCACCTCCGTGCTTAACCTTTTGCAGCAACAGTAATAGTATGGTCCAAAAGCTTGAAATTATACGCGACCTCTATAACCTAGCTCTTCAAAAACATATAAACACAATCTCTTCAAACACATATAAACACAATTTTGTCCTAAACAAGAAATTTACAACCGAAAATATTGCCACCTAAATAAAGGAAAGAGGAACATCTAAAGGTATTCAGGTCAAAACTAAATAGCTTGAGCATGAACGGAATGACCAACTTTGGTTAAGGCATCTGATAGGAAATTAGTTTCTCGATGAACCTGTTTAAATGAGATAAATGTAACTGATCTCTCGATATTTTTAAAAAAACAAATAAATTAAAATTATTTTCTTCCGATACAATTAGATTAGTTTTCTATTTAATTTATTCAGATAACCATATTTCTATTTCATTCGGGTGTGCTCGTAAATTATTTATTATTAACAAACCGCGGAGACTAATTATGTCTACATTTTCCACAAGAAGTCAAAAAATATATTTATAAAAACATAAGTCAAACATTATTGATGTGATGTACATAGCTTAAGCAAGTTTACATTGCTTAAGATAGACGTTTGATGTTGGATTCGATCCCAAAACTTCTCCCTCCTTGTCGTCTTATTGGGTTTAACGACGATCAAAAATTTCTTGCGATCAAAGGAAGGCCGAGAGAAAAAGTGGCGGGAATATGAAAGGCAGAAGTGAAATTCAGTTTCCATAAATATGAAAGTGTACGATAATGCCCTGGCTTAGTTAACGCGGGAATCTGTAGGGCCCCACTCTGAGTTTTCACCCGCGGCCTACGTGCCAACCTCTTAGGTGGGTCTGCTAAAGCAAAGTGGCGACCAATTTTGTAGGGTGGGTAATTGGGGTGGGCCCAAGGAGTAAAAGCATCCTTTTGAGTTTGTATTACGCGGATTATAGCTAGGATTATTAGCCCAAAGTGGTTGGTTTTAAAAGTCTTAACCAGCCCAACTTATTTACTAATTTCACAAATAAAACATAATTGAATTTATGGATGTGTTTTGGATGGAGGGAAGCTAAAATTGGATTGATATGGCCTTTCCATCTACCTCCCTGCTCAATAACAACTCTCCTTTTGGACTATTATTCATGTCTTTTTCATAGACCAACCACAAATTTATTGCTAGGGCTTTGTTCTTTTGATCTTGCCCTGATTCGGGGACTCGTAGTGTGAGAGGCATAGGTGTGGAACCTATTACAACGGTATCATGTTGTTTGAGCGAGAGTAACGAATTGAATAACGTATATCACAATATATCACAATAGAATTATAACTTTCATCTTCTTCGTATTTTTTTCGTAAATGATGTCGTTCTAGATGTTCTAGATATGTTAAACACGATACCTAAGCGTTGTTGTTTAAGTATAGATTTTAGATAAATAGTTACATACATATGTATTTTCAGATATATAATCATTAATATTTTCCTAACTCGAATTAATCACAATTAGCGTTGTGAAAGTTTTTTGTGAGAGTTACATGTTCATGGCTTAGTCAGTAGTGTTTGCTTGTGCTCTACTCTTTGCTTTTAAGCATGTTGCGGTGGCAAATGATTAAAGAGATTCGATCTGGTTCACCAAACCAGAACAAGCCGATCACGACCTATTCGTTGACGTTTGTTTTACATGAGCTCCATTCACTTTGTATTGCACAACCAATTAACTGCTAATTTGATCCAGGTGTCAAAAGAAAGAAAACATACTAATTTGACCAATCCATTATGAATGACCTTCAAGAAGGTCAAGTTAAGATACATGACCATTGAAAAAACAATAGAGGCTACATTCCAAATCTATGTCAAATTTGACGTTTTTTCATACAAATATGATGTAAGATGCAAGTCCAGTTTTATTTTAGAAGTAAAATTGATGCATCAAAGTAAAAGTCTTGATGCATTTATAATTTTGAATATTAGTCGTCTTAGACTAGGATATATGGGTATGGTTATGGTATTGAGGTTAATACGTGAGTTGCTTGCAAGTTAAGTTTCATTTATGTTCTCTTACTTTAGATTCTCGATTATACTCCAAGATCTATCTTCTTGTTTATATCTTTATATTCTTTTTAGCCAGATTGTGTTTTTACTTGATCCTTATATAAAAAACACCAAGTACGAAGTTGTTTAGTTGATTTTTGTTCAATGCTATGTATTCAGATTCGTGTGAACTTTTAATTTGCTACAAAACTCTAATCGTGCTTTGGACTAAAACCGTGGCTTAGTTCATCATCTAATCACACTCGCTGCATCAATTTGGAGCCGTTATGATTAGAGATACGTTTATCGAGGTATGTTTTTATTATGAATATATGTAGTATTTCGTATGACCATTATCATGTTCATGATTTCACGATTACAAATATTAGCGTTTCATCACAACTCATATGAGATTACGAAGCTAGAACTGTTTTTCTTTCAATGAATCTGAAGACACGACTAGGAAATCAGATGTTGAAGATTTAGTATCCTAGACGCAAAGCAGATTTTCCCTTGATTAGCTAGAGATTTCGTCATAAATAAAAAGATTACGCGCTAGATGCAAAAAGCAAAGAAGTAAATAATCGCATAGACAGAAAATAAGTAAAGGGGGGCAGTTAAGTCAGAATATATAAAGGCCGGGATTTTAACGCGGCGGTAAGAATGAAAATGGTAATAACGACAAGTTCTGGTGTCAGTGGTGGCGGGTACCCACGACCCTTCTATTCACAGATTCACACCTTCCTCTTCTCAAAAACTCGAAATTTCAAAAACACTCTCTGGAAAATTCCCAATAAACAAAACCCCGTAGCCCTGCAACTCTCTATAAACCTCTTCACGAATTTCTATACCCAATTTTGTTTTCTGGGTAAAATTGTTCACATAAAATAAAATAAAAGTACTTGATTCGTATATAATTATATAATTTCCTGTATCTGAGAGACGATTGTTCTGTGTCCTCTGAGCCTCTGTCCCCTCCTCGCATGGACAGCCATTACTCATCCCCATCGATCTCAACGGTCAGGAATCGCTCATCATCACTTATTTTCATGGCACCGAATCTCACTCACTCGCACATACACCCGTTTATTACTTCTCTCGGTTGATTTGACTCGTCTTCCTCTCTGTTTGTAGCTTCGTAGTTCCCAGTTTGTGATCTAGGGTTTTGAATTTGAGCCGTGTCGAGCCGTGTTGTAAATTTGGTTCTGTGTGAATTTTATAAAGTCGGTTTTGATTGTGTTAACAATGCTTGGTTTGTACGGACAGGGAGGGTGGCGATGAGGAGGAGTAAGAGTGGCGGTGAGCGCAGAGGCGGTGGAGGAGTGGCATTGGGTGGTAATTTAGTGCGTTGTTTAGGGGTTATTAGTTTGATGATATGGGCTGTGGTGGCTCCAAAGTAGACGACTTGCCGTTGGTGACGCTCTGCAAGGAGCGGAGGGACTACATCAAAACCGCGTCGGATTCTCGTTACGCCTTGGCCGCTGCTCACCTAACTTATTTCCAGTCGCTCAAGCAAATCGGCGACGCGCTTTGCAAATTCGTCGACGAGGACCTCGTCATCGGCTCCGCCGCCGAGTCGTTTTCCCCGCCGGATTCTCCCGTCCTGACATTGCCGTCCGACGAGGGTAAGCCTGGGAAGGGGAAATCCCAAGGGAAAGGCTCGTCGTCGTCTTCGATTTCGCTCACGCATAGCTTCGAGGAGGACGCTGAAGACTCTCACTTGCATTTGTCGGATTCGGATTCGGATTTGGAGTCGGATCATATCCACATTGAGAGCAGCCCCGAACCGGAGGTACCTTCTTCTTCTTATAATCCGAATCCCAGTTTCGTTTACTCTCCGAATTCATCTGGTTCTGTTTACCCTCCCGGTTACGGTTACAACCCGAGTCCCTCTGCTTATGGTTACGACCCGAATTCGGCCGGGTATGGTTACGACCCGAACTCGGTCTATGGAAATTACCAGAATTCGAATATGTATTACATGAGAAGATCAGAGACGCCGGCGCAGACGTTTTATTACGGAGAGCCGGAGAGATTTCCGGTTCAAAGTGGGCCTTCGTCGGGTTACGAAGCAGGCGGCGGGTTTTTCGGGTTTTCAATGGGCTCACCGCCGGCGAGGGAGGATCCATACACACAACCTGGCCCGCAGAAGACGGGACCTCCACCGGAGCCGCCTTCGCCGCCGAAAGCCTCTTCCGGCTGGGATTTCTTCAATGTGTTTGATGGTTATGACAATGGGGGTTATTCGAGTTACTTTCCGGGGAGTAGGTATGGGAATGGGAGCTCGGTGGCGAGTAGTCCTGACTCGAAGGAAGTGAGGGAGAGGGAGGGGATTCCGGATTTGGAGGATGAGACGGAGCAAGAGCAAGAAGTGTTGAAGGAGGTGAGAAAGGAGAAGAAGAAGGCCAATGAGGATAGTGCATTTCATAGGAATTATAACTCAGGGGAAGGGACTTCTAGGGATAGGAACCTGCAACAGAATTCGGGTGAAGGGACATCTAGGGGTGTGCCGAAGCAGACGAGCAGTGAGGAAAGTTCAGGGACGGTTCACTTGCACAGCAGCGAGAGTTCACTGCACTCGGTTCATGAGAAGGAGATAAAGAGCAGTCCTGATGTGGATGTGTCGAAAAGGTATGAGGAAGAGAATGTGAAGAAAAAGAGGGTGAGCTTTGAGTTTGAGGAGGCATCGACTGTGGATGTTGGATCTTCGAAAGGGAGTAGCTTGACCACATTGTCGGTACACGGTACAAGGGAGGTTCAGGAGGTTGTAAAGGAAATCAGGGATGAGTTTGAGACTGCCTCTAGCTATGGGAAAGAGGTTGCTATGTTGCTTGAGGTGGGAAAGCTGCCTTATCAGTCCAGAGTTGCTGCTCTTAAAGGTACAAGTCTAACTTATAGTCCTTTGGGTACCCTATCACGCCTTCATGCATCCGCATATTTAGAGATTGCTTCTACTATCTTGTATGCCTTCATGCATCTGCTTATTTAGTGATTGCTTCGTATGACCACATATATCTCGTGACATTTTTGTTTCTATTGTTACCCAGCTTTTTTGCTAATGGTGTAGTATTTATCACGATAAGAAAAAACATTATGACATAATTCAAGATGATTCCACTTTTGTGCTAGTTGAGTCCAAATGTTTAAAACTTTACAAAGCAATATCACCTATGTGCTTACAAGATGATGATTTCTTGCGTGCCTTTTTCATTTCTATAATATTAGATATGTTATCGTGATCCAGAGCCTTGGTTTTGACAAGTCGTAGACCTTGGCTCGTGTTGACTTGAATTTACAAAACCAAATACTGGTAATTAAATTTGGTGCAGAACTTCAGATAGGTGCCAAACATGGTTAATTTCATTTTTGTAGGATTCATGTAAAATTCCAGTGACATACATTTTATTATGCATACACTTTACATTGCTGTCAACAGTTACCTTCTGGAAAATAGTGTTATGCTTTGACAAGTTTGCTTTAACAATCACTCTGCTCCAGATTATCTGAATATTAGTTGAAAAATATCAATCTCATTGTTTTGGCTTGCTAATCTTACTCTCTTATAGTTAATAATTGTTTTGATAATCTTTACAAAGAAGCATTGCTCTTGCTGCTCTGATAAAATTATGCACCTATATGCAGTGATCTTTTCCCGGATCCTGTGCCTAGTGGCACCTTCCATGTTGTCTTCACAACCTCCGTCGACGTCATCAATCAGAATGTCTTCTAAGATGATAAAGATGGCCAAAGGGTATCATGGAGAACCTGGGAAAGATTTTAACCTGAAGTCTGGCAACCTTTCATCGACTTTGGAGAAGCTTCATGCCTGGGAGAAAAAGCTATACAAAGAAGTTAGGGTAAGAGAACATTATAAATGGCTGCCTTAAATCCAGTTTAATTAGAAAATTCTGACTAAAATTCTTTTCAATAACATTGTTTTTCATCAGTTTCCTGGCCCTTTAAGTGCCTTAATCCGAGCTTCTGTTGACAATACTTTAACATTTTGGTTTACCACATTTTAGGATGAAGAAAAGCTACGGGTTGTCTATGAAAAGGAGTGCAAGAGATTGAAAAGACTAGATGAGCATGGAGCTGAGTCGGCTAAAATTGATGCAACACAGGCTTCTGTACGGAAATTGCTTACAAAGATTAATGTTTGTATCAGAGCTGTGGATACCATAGCAAGCAGAATACAGAAGTTAAGGGATGAAGAATTACTGCCCCAAGTAACAGAATTGATTCATGGGTAACAAATTGCTTCGACCTGTTTCCTTAGCAAATGCTCATTACTTTGGTTGTCAGTCATTTTGTATTAGTCCACAAGTATGCCATGCGTTGATTTCTTCATGTTACTGCCCTTTTTATAGTTAATTTGCATGTAGGAGCTCATCTACTAAGGTTTAGTCTCTCAATAGTACGGATAAGCTGATGGTTATCATAATAAGGCCTCACGGTCGCCACATTCTGAATTTTTTGCTAATGCTTCGTTTTAGGTGCACACTGATTGGATCACTTTCCCATGCATGATCCCTTTTTGTTTAGTTGCAGCATTGTCCGTTCTTAGTTGCTTATAATGCTAGTTTTTCATTTCATCATATGGGATCCGAATGTTGATAGTAAAGCCTTTTTGTCTGCAGATTGATAAGAATGTGGAAATCCATGCTTAAATGTCACCAGAAACAGCTCCAGGCTATTATGGAGAGCAAAATTCGATCCCTTAAGGGGAATGCCAGCCTTCGGAAAGATTCTGGTTTGAAAGCTACTCTTGAACTTGAGATGGAGCTTCTGAGTTGGTGCAGTAGCTTTAACAATTGGGTTAACACCCAGAAATCTTATGTACATTCTTTGAATGGGTGGCTTTTACGGTGCATTAATAGTGAACCTGAAGAAACTCCTGACGGAGTTGCCCCATTCTCCCCAAGCCGGGTCGGAGCTCCTCCTATTTTTGTAATATGCAACGATTGGTTTCAAGCAATGGAAAGAATTTCACAGGAAGCAGTGGCAGATGCTATGTATGTTTTTGCATCAACCTTACATGAGTTATGGGAAAGCCAGGATGAGGTGCAACGTCAAAGGATAAAAGCAGAAAGCCTCTCCAAGGATTTAGAGAACCAACGTAAGAAACTGGGCATGGAGAAGCCGAGAAGGGAGCATGGCCATGAAGCATCATCAGACAAATCTGCTCGTTCAAAGTCTACTTCTGAAAGTGGAGTTTCCGCGATGGATGATCTAAAAGTTGATTTGGATTCATTGAGGCAGAGATTTATGGAGGAGAAGGCAAGACACAAGGATGCCATCAAAAAGGCTAACAGTGTTGCTTCCAATAGTCTGCAGACGGGTTTGATCCCCATATTTGAGGCTTTGGGTAATTTCACTTCAGAGGCTTTGAAAGTTCACGAGCAGGTGAGAGTTCAAAGTGTCGGAGGCTCATAGAGAAGTAACTTAGCTCCTTATTTATATGTATAGTCAATTCAATTTCTTTTAGATTGATAGATCTAGGAATGATAGATTAGCTGAGAAGAGAAATGGGTACTACATATAGACGTGAATTTAGGCTTAATGACAGAGAGGTTTTAGAAGATGCTTAGAAGAAGGAACAGTAAGGTTTTAGAATCCCTTTGGGTTGCCTGGAAGTTGATTCATTTCACATTTCGACTTGATATCTAGTTCTCCAACAACCCCTTTTGGCAGATAGCTAGCTACTTTGTACAGAAGTTCGAAAATTCATTCATTGGTTGATTGGTTCTTAGGTGGCTGTTTTGTGATCTGTTATTGAAATATGTGGATGGGAGATTGCAGCTTGGTGTAGTAGAGAAACTAGAAAGTTTTGAATGAAAGCTATTCCATTTTGAAAATGCTTTCTACTATCTTATGTCTTATGCTTGTTGCTTATTTTTCTTGTGCATTGATGACAATTGAGGGCGTTATAGTTTTGAAATTGAGTCCCAGATCTCAGCATTCATGGAGTTTTCAGCTTTCAGTAATAAAAACTGCAAATTGATTTCGATTCTGGCATTGGTCAAGTTTGAACTCAGCAACTGGTTGCGACCATTACAACAGAGCAAGAACAAAGTTTTACATTGATTTTGTGGTTACGTTGAAAACTTAAACTTTGATGCTTTGAATTTTATTGAGCTCTATTCGTGCTTGACTATTACACAGCTGAAAAAGCCAAATATCTCACTTCGTTGAAAACTTAAACTTTGATGTTTTGCATTTTATAGAGCTCTATTCGAGCTTGACTATTACACAGCTGAAAGCCAAATATCTCACTTCGTCCGCAGTTTGTGCAATGATAGGAGTTGAAACGTAGAAAGTGTAGCAATATGAAAACCTACATTCGATGTTTCATCGGTAACCATATAACTATATGAGTCGCGGCATGTTGGTTAACTAATCTTTTTAAATCTAGAGGTCATGACAGGTGTTTAAATCTCATTCATATTGTAATGATATAGTTAACTAAGAGATTCTATTAAAAGAAAACGTATAACCATCGGTCCTTTCTTATAAGTTTTTGAAAAGATAAATTCATCTGAATGATATACAAACTTTTGCTTCTTATAAACTTTGGTATATCAAGTTTTAAAAATATCATATTAGTATCTCATGTTTTCATCCCGACCTAAGATTGGTATATATAGTCATTAAGATGACTAATTTACCCTCGAACCCAAAAAAAGATGACCAATTTACCCTTAATTTTTTTTTCCTTAGTTTTTCTTCTTTGTTTTCATATTCCAGTTTTCTTTTTTTGGCTTTTTATATTTTTAGGAACGTAGAGAAAATATTCATCGTCATTTTCTCCTTGCTAATAATCAGTTTTTTATCTCAATCATCCTTGAATGTCAACCTTGAATGTCAACGGCAACAACAAAATCGTTGAATGTTAGCGGAAACAACAAGGATTTAACTTCTGTATGTTTCCCCTCTTCAATCTTCTTCAAGTTTATAAAGGTCAACCCAAGTCATCAAATTCCAAAACCTCTTCTAATATTTCTGGAATATGAAAACAAATAAAAAAAAAACTAAGAAAAAAAGAGAACTTAAGGATAAATTGGTCATCTTAATGGCAATATATACCAATTTTAGGTCGAGATGAAAACATGAGATACCATTTTGATATTTGCAAAACTTGATATACCAAAGTTTATAAGGAGCAAAAGTTCATATACTATTCAAACAAATTTCCTTTTTAATAATTCAAAGGTTATTACAATTTTCAAATTTTATTAGTATATGGGGAGCTATAGAAGAAAGAGAAATTTTATTCACACATCTCCAATTACTCAATGCATATCCCTATTTTTTGAAAGTTTTTTAAATACAAATTTACCCTTTGATACATTTTAAAACACCAACGTAATTATAATTACTCTTGTCAAAAAAAAAAAGACAAACATTCTCAAATAATGAGCCCTCAAAATTTCCATTTACTCTTCCCTTGATGAAATTGACAACACAATCCAATCCCTAAAAGCCATGATCGATCTATGCGCGCGTAGTGATGAGATTGCAACAAACAAAAGTGAATCTCATAGCAAAACCAATAAATTAGGCATGTCATGTAGTTGGATAATCATAATTCATGAATGAAAATTAAAATTGTCACTTTGATTCCTTTCCATGGCTTCAAACATATTTCATAGGATGAACTTAAATTTGTGTGGTTTTGAAAAATATTGATCTAATTTTCTTATATTTGATAATATTCATTACATAAATCATCAAAAAGATGATTATGGGTGAACCAAGATGATTAACATCATAATTCCATGAAGTGGCTTGTTGTGATGAGATGACAATGAACTAGGCGTTTGGGTAATGGTTTAGGAGGATTTAGGGCAAAATAGGTAGTTTATCAAAAAAATTAGGACAACAAAAATTGAGATGTGTATCTAGCAAGTTGTGATGTGTGAATAAAATTTCTCTGAAAGAAAAGATAAAATCAACGGTAAGTTATGTACCTTTTAAAAAAAAACGTAAGTAGACATCAATCATGACAATTTTCAAAATGATCAGTAATAATAATGTTTATCATATAAACTAAAAATATTACCATCGGCAGAATATTCATATTTGATCAATATTGTAATTCACATCTCACCAATATTAGAAGAAAATTAATTTTCAATTAATGCCAAATCCATTGAACATAAACGTTTCATGCTTTTCTAATTACAGATTCAGAAAATAAAGCCAGTTATAAAAGAAAAATCTGCAAAACAGAAAATAAATCTATTCTCATTGTAAACCATCTGGATCCTCTGCATCAGACCAAACAGCCACGAGGTCACTAATTATGACGTGTCACGTCTTTATTGGATAAACCCTGTCAGTAATCCAAGCCAAAGCCGCGAGTCAAACATGCACTCAATCACCTTGGACAATTCCAAATAAATCCCAATCCGTGACGAGCCAAAAGGCCCAAAACCCAATCAGACTCCCCCACGTGGAAAATCCACGGCATGTACAGCGAGTACGACCCAATCAGATACTCGCGCGAGTAGTAGCTGAAAAACGTCCACGAGAGTGTCACGTGTGACTACCATGTTTGTCTCGTTCTCTCTCTAACCCGATCTCTCTCACACACTCTCCGCTTCGCTCCATAAAAAGCCAGAGAGAGAGAGAGACTGTGAGAGACTCTCATAGACCAAAACGAAACGTAACCACCACCACCGAGCTCCGGCAATGACGTCCTCTAGAGTTTTGCTCTGCTTCTCTTTGCTCGTCGCTCTCTGCTTCACCGCGATCCACGCCGACGAGGCTGATTCCAAGGAATTCGTCCTCACTCTCGACAGCTCCAACTTCTCTGACACTATCAGCAAGCACGACTTCGTCGTCGTCGAGTTCTACGCCCCATGGTAAAATTCACAGCTCGATCTTTTAGATTTCGTCTGATTCCGTTTGATTTTGAATCGGTGTTTGTTTGCTCTGGTTTTGGTTGATTGTGTTGTGGCGTATGTGGATCTGGAATTTGGTTAATTCGTGATTTGGACATGCATTTCTAGACGATTCGATTTGCAATTCGCATCGTAGATTTGCTTTTGCGGTTGAAATTTTGGTGGAATATAGGTTGATTTGAATTCAAGGTTTGAGCTTGTATATCTAACTGCATGCAGTGGTTGAATACGGCCTGATATCATTTGTAGATCATAAATTTGGTGCAAATTGCTTGATTTCGCGTGAAATTGGTACAAAACTAACATGATATGAGTATCATGCATATGTAAGCGTTATCTGCGCCGAAGAAATGAGATCCTTGTATCATTTTGAGTTAGAATTGGTATATTTGGTGCTTTACAACAATGTTAGAGCAATTGTATCTTGTTAGTTTTCAAGTTTATGAATTATGTCTTGATTTGATTTTGTTTGTGTTCTTGTAGGTGTGGCCACTGTAAGAAGCTCGCTCCAGAGGTACGGAAATGTTTGATTTCTAACAGGCGTTTAATTTGCATGCTCTTTTTGTGATTCTGTTATGATCATCTGACAGTACGTTTTTGATCTTTCATTTAATACTGTGTAGTATGAAAAAGCTGCATCTATCTTGAGCAGTCTCGACCCACCAGTCATTCTTGCGAAAGTTGATGCAAATGAGGAAGCAAACAAAGGACTTGCTACTGATTATGATGTTAAGGGTTTCCCCACAATCAAGATTCTAAGAGATGGTGGGAAGATTATCCAGGAATACAAGGGTCCTCGTGAAGCCGATGGTATTGTTTCTTATTTAAAGAAACAAAGTGGTCCCGCTTCTGTTGAACTAAAGAGTGCCGATGATGCAACTACTCTTGTTGGTGAAAAGAAGATTGTTGTTGTAAGTGTTCCTGGTCCGATTTTGTTTTGTGATTTTATTTTATCTCCATGAGATTTATCAGTTGGTATAATTTATGTTCTGTCATATCTTTGCAGGTCGGTGTGTTTGAGAAGTTCTCTGGAGACGAGTATGAGAAGTTCTTGTCTCTAGCTCAGAAATTGCGTTCAGATTATGAATTCGGTCACACTCTTGATGCAAAGCACCTACCCCGTGGTGATTCATCTGTGACTGGGCCAGTAGTTAGGCTGTTCAAGCCATTCGATGAACTTTTTGTTGATTTCAAGGTATGACATACTTTCTGCTAGAATAGGTGGCTTTTAAAGACAAACTATTGGTGTCTGTATAGTTATGTATGCATTTATATGATTGAAAATATTAACGAGGTAACCGGGCTTTCAGGAATTCAATGCAGAGGCTCTAGAGAAGTTTATTGAAGAATCTAGCTTGCCAGTTGTTACAGAATTCAACAATGACCCAGACAACCACCCTTTTGTGATCAAGTTCTTCAACGGTCAAAATGATAAGGTAAATTGCATATACTATTTAATTCCGCCTTTATTAAAACCGACTCCTGCTGGAGAGTCATGGCCTACTGTGTTGGTTAGTATGTTCTGGTTCTATTTATTACAATGTGGTGTTGACGTGTTGCATGGTCAAGGTCACCCAAATGTTATTCTCTAGCGTCTTAGAGAATAGAACACCAAATTAACTGGGATATGAACACCAAACATTTTGATTCTGCTCTTAATTTGGATTAATTCATGATATTATTGTTGCTCCGTATCTTTCAAATTGAACCACAAAATGCTTTATCGTAACTTTCATACTGTGATAAACAGTCCTCTAACTTGAGTTTTCAACTCCGTAGGCTATGTTGTTTCTGAACTTCAGCAGTGATGCTGCTGATGCTTTTAAATCAAAGTACCGTGAAGTTGCTGAGAAATACAAAGGAGAAGGCATAAGCTTTTTAGTTGGAGATCTAGAGGCTAGTCAAGGTGCCTTCCAGGTAATAATTTTACTTAGCTAGTCTTTATATATATGTATACTGCTCAAATGCATCTATAAACCTGTGTCAAATGACATTTTAAATGGTTTAAATTTGTTTTTTATGAACAGTACTTTGGACTTAAAGAAGACCAGGTGCCTCTGATCATCATACAGACCAATGACGGACAAAAGTTTTTGAAACCACATTTGGAGCCAGACCATATTTCTGTTTGGGTGAGGGAATACAAGGTGAGGCTTCTATTCCTGTCTTGTAAGGGACCATAATAAATTTCCAGTTTGTATTTCTATTGAGACCTATTGACTGAAATACACAATTGCAGGATGGGAAAGTACCAGCATACAAGAAATCTGAACCCATCCCTGAGAAGAACGATGAGCCTGTAAAAGTTATAGTCGCTGAGAGCCTGGAGGACATGGTTTCCAAGTCTGGGAAAAATGGTGCGTGATTATATTTCTTAGTGTTCTTCTCTATTTGAAAAAAATAATGACGTGTAACAGGTAGGATTACCTGGCAATCAAGTATAAAGTATAGGGAATTGGTTTTGGCCATACCATAATGAAAGCAAACAAATTTCATACATTTCCCTTATGGTTATGCTAGGATATGGGTTTAATATGAACTTGTTTACTCTGCAGTGCTGCTTGAGTTTTATGCCCCATGGTGCGGACACTGCAAGAAGCTTGCACCAATCTTGGATGAAGTTGCTGTGCGCTTCGAAAAAGATCCTGAAGTTCTTATCGGAAAATATGTAAGATTCTCCTTTTTCCATGATCATCATTGTAATCATAGAAAATCAAAATGGCGATCCTTGTACACTGATGCGTTGAATATGCATTCCTCTAATTGTTGGGATATGTTTGTCTGTAGATTATATTCCACAACTCTGTCCCATTTCTGTGAATGTTAACTTTGTGTTGCTAAAAGAGTTTTTGTTGATGTTGTTCATTTATCGCTTTGTCTTTTCAGGATGCTACTGCAAATGATGTCCCAACTGAGTTTGATGTGAAATACTATCCAACTTTGTACTTCAAGACAGCAAGTGGAAAGCTATTGTCCTATGATGAGGATGACAGATCCAAGGAAAGCCTCATTGCTTTCATTGAAAAGAATAAGGACAAAGCTGAGACTAAAACTGAGAACCAGGAGTCCTCAAAAGATGAGCTCTAAATAGGTAAGCACAACTCTTTTGTGTTTAGAATTGGATCACTACTTCTTATCTTGTGCCCTTGTTGCTAAATGTAGTGGTTTTCACTGTTGAACAGGACGGCAACCTTCGATGGAGAACAGACATTAGGGCAACTAGTTGGATATGATGGCGGCAGATACAATCTGACATGGAGAGATTGGTAGAGCATAAAAGCAATGTCTGACTTACCTCCTTATGTCCTCCTACAAGTAGTTATAGTTATATGCTCTTTTTTTTTTTTTGAAGGCGATATGCTCTTTTTTCTTTACTTGAATAAAATGGGAGGTGCTTTCGACAGCTACACAATAGTTTGAGGGATAGCGTAGTTGTGGTAGTGTGCAGTTTTGTTGATGTAGTGTTTGCAGTTGCTATATTCACAGTTTCCATCGTTAGTTGCAATGGTCCGAATTTAGATACAGCAAGCTTTCCTCATCAAAATGCAACAAGCCTTTAGGCCTAACTCATGCTAATAGGCTAATACTACTTGCACGAGTATTGTTCATCATGCTAATCTTATTTTGCTTTGGCATTTCTCACTCAATCTGCTTTGGCTGTCGCGATCATCATCTCCGATCTTGAGCGTGTTAGGCTGTAGCTTCTTCGATTCTGATATCCGAATTCCGAAGTGGCTTTGAGAGAAACGCCTCAGCCCCTGCTTCCAAGCACCTGTTTCAATTTCGTATTCGATCAGTTTTTGTTTGATCACTAACTACTTGGGTGATAAAACGCAAATAGTTCCATGCAGTAAAACAATTGTAGTCAGAAAATTACGAGCCAGAAACTTACATGTTAGTTGTTGAAGGAACATTACATTCTCTGATGACATGCTACGACACTGGTATATCTTTCCAAGAATAACCAAAAGTATAAGCAAGAAAGTTTAAATCTGGGTTACAGAAAGACCCCTTCTTTCCTAACTGTGTCAGCTAAGCAAATCAATAATGGTCTAGTAACCGTTATTTCTGTATTGTGCTGTTAATTAATCAATCACTAAAAGTTAAGAAGGAAATTTTGGTAGTTAGTTCGGTTATAGTGGTTGACCTTGACCCTTTTCAGCAAATCATAGCCGTTCGTTCCAGGCATATCGTAGCGTGTCATGATCAGATTGATTTCTTTTGAGCCCTAGAGCATTGGATTTAAATTAAGAAATGATTAGTGCGTTAACCACATAATTAACCCAAATCAATATAAAAACCGTTCATCAGCTCCTCTTTAAGGTGTGAGAGGAAAAGCCTGAAAAAAAAATATGGTGCCCAAAAATAATACCAAATTCCATCAGACTAGCTAATTCCACCACTACAAATTACAAAATGTGAAATCATCACTTACGAGCTGCTCCTCTTCTTTTTCCTGATCAAGCACTTGAGAGCTTCAACCCCAGAGTCCACACAAGTCACTGCTTAGTTAACCAGATAATAAAAACCAAATAACCAAATTAAAAACAGATGCAAACATCGGATCATGAACAATCGGGATTTTGTTAGTGTTATGTAATATATGCACTGATATATACCTTTGCACGAAAAGCCTTTGAGGAGTGTCTCTCCAATAGCTTCCCGTATGTATCACTAGCTGTCATCTACAGCCAATGCATGGAAATGTTCTTGTTGAAAGCTTGAATCCATGAACATGGGAATTGGGCAAGAGAAAATTAAGAGAGGTTTTGTTATAACAAGTTAACAACCAAGAGATTTTGTTACAAATGAGATGATCGAGGGCAGTGCACAGGCAGTTATATACTAATATAGCTGCATGTGCAGATTTGGCAAAAATGCATACGGTAAAATTTTGGTAATTAACTTCTTACTACTCTCTCTTAACAGTTGTTGCTTGGAGTCTGCAACATCTGATAATGGCTTCGTCACCTCCATTTATAGATTAGAAGCTGATGAGATCTTGAAACTACAGCGTTATACTACATAGGCTCTTTGGATTAATTTCAATGGCTCTGAACATAGTCTTTGGCTGCAGCTTCTGCATTTCGTTTATATATAGCACCGAGTTGGTATATATAACCACTCGTGTCTTGTTCTCTTTTCCTTGTTTGAATTGCCAAGGAAAATCCTGAGATATATCGATCTCAAAATTTGGTGATGATGATGATGATGATAATGAAAAGAGTTGATTTTGGGGGTGCAAATTGGATTCGATTAGGGAGATAGGGATGGGAGTTTTAGGACAACATTGTGTCATCATATTGCATAAGAATGGTTATTGAACGACCAAAATGGAAGATCTTGCTATTGTTCTTAACAAAATTTTAAGCACGATAAATCTACTTGGACCACAAAAATACTAATGTGATTACAATACTATCTATATTTGTGAAAAGGAGATTCTCATAACTTCATTTTAAGATAGGTAAAATTATCTGTCACGATGCGCTACAAACATTCCATAATTTAATTATGTTGTCGACTTATTCATTTCTTATTGATTTGTCTTTCAGGGCGCTATTGCATATATGCAAATGATCAATGATGTTTCATGTGAAATACGAGCCAACTTGTACTTCAAGACAGCAAACTGGAAAGCTTATGATGAGGATAACAGGACCAAGAAAAGCCCCATTGCCTTCATCGAAAAGAATTGAGACAAAACTGAGACTGAACTGAGAACCATGCCAAGAGTCCTTGAAAAATGAGCTCTGAAAGAGATAAATACATCTCGTAGTGTTTAGAATTGGATTCCATTGTTGTTAAATGTAGCGGGTTTTACTGTTAAACAGGACGCAAAGTGGCAAACTCTGATGGAGAATATACAATAGGGTTCATAGCTAGAGAGATACTGATACATTAAGAGAATGCAAACTTGGCTGCCATAAACTTGATTATGATCATTTACCACCAAACAAATACATACATACATATACTATCACTACTACCACCACCACCATTTCAACATTACTAGCTAGTACGTACGAGCTAGTAGTAAAGATCAATATTGTTCTATGCTACAACTAAACCTTTCATCTTGGGTATTCGCTCCGATGTTTCAGTTGACACTGCCTTCCTCTTGCTAATACTACTTGCATTAGTATTATTCATCATGCTACCCTTATTGATCTCCTCACTGATGTTGCTTTGGCCATTGTGATCATCATCATCATCACCAATATCCTCGTTACTACTGTCAGTGCTACTGTTACAAGAAGGTTGGTCAAGGGTTTTGAGCAAGTAAGGCTGAAGCTTCTTCAAGTCTGATATCTGAAGTGGCTTTAAGAGAAACTCTTCAGCACCTTCTTCCAAGCACCTGCATCAAGTTGAATTCATTCAGTTTTATTTGGGGTGATAAAAGAAACCGATCTTTGAAGTTTGCAATAGTACAGTACCAGCAAATAATTGTTAACAGAAAATTAAGAGCATACAGAAACTTACATGTTAATTCTTGAAGGAACATTCTCTGAAGACATAACTACGACTGGTATATCTTTCCAAGAAGATCCCTATAACCAAAAGAGTGGTATAAGCAAGAAAATTTCAATGTGGGTTCCAAAAGATACTTTTTTCTAAACTGTCTTAGCTAAGCAAAATATCTTTTAGGGGTCTGACTGATAACAGCTGCAGCTATTTCTATATTGTCTTGTTAATTAATCAGTCAGTCACTAAAAGTTTAAGAAAGAAACAAGAACAGTGCATTGAGGAAATTATGGTAGTTATATCGGTTGTAGTGGTTCACCTTGACCCTTTTCAGCAAATCATAGCCGCTCATCCCGGGCATACAGTAGTCTGTCATGATCAGATTGATGACTTTTGAGCCCTACAGCATTTGATTCAAATTTTAGAAATGATTAGTACGTTAACCACATGATTAACCTTAATCAATAGAAAACCATTCATTAGATCCTGTTTAAGGTGTGAGAGGCAAAATCTGACAAAAATCTGGTACCAGAAAATAATACCAAAAGCCATCAGACTAAATTCCATCACTCTATGAAGTGTGTCATTATTACTTGCTAGATAGCTCTTCTTCTTCTTCTTCTTCACAGAGAGAGAGAGAGAGAGAGAGAGAGAGAGAGAGAGAGAGAGA
>NC_020492.1:18879388-18939924 GCF_000184155.1 Fragaria vesca subsp. vesca | reverse complement strand
AGAGAGAGAGAGAACTTCAATGTTTGCATTTATAGTACAAGCAGGTCATATCAGAATCCAACCAAAATTGGGTCCATTAGCATTTTTAAGCTTTAGCCTTGTTCAAATTCAGTACTAGGCTGTCACATTTTTCATATGATAGGTCATCAATCACTCCCATCTCAATATTTAGATCCATTGTCAGAAACAAGATTCCAAGCAGTTTGATAATTTTCACGGGAATTTTCTAAAAGATTAAGTAATTAACCCGGCCCATGCAACAGATCGAGATTTATATGTTTAATTCGTACTTAAATTTAAGGGGATTAATAAGATGATTATAAGCTAGAATTCCTCACCTCTAGTTCTGATGACTGCTGCTGAGGAGATGGGGGAGTGGATGAAGAAGAATCTGCAGATTTTAGGTAATCATGATCAACCAAACCCAGATATTTGAGAGCTTCGTCCCCAGAGTCCACACAAGTCACTGCTTACCACAGAAAAAGAATAAGAAAAAGAAAAATGAACAAAAAGAGCCAGCTGATAATCAAAATCAAATACTAACACACAGTTAACCAAATCAAACACAGAAGCAAAATGGGATCATCAGCAATTTTCTTGATGTTACGCACAATGAAATATACCTTTGTATGAAGAACCTTTAAGGAGCCTCTCCAATAGCTTCCTATCTATAACACTGTCATCTACGGCCAAAACATGGAAATGTTGTTGTTGTTGCTGCTGCTGCTGCTGTTCTTGTTGTTGTTGCTGCTGCTGCTGCTGTTCCTGTTGTTGCTTGGAGTCTGCAACATCTGATAATGACTTCATCACCTCCATTTCTACAGTTGAATTAGCTGAGGAGATCTTGAAACTGAAGCCTGTAACTTGGATTCCAATGGCTGAAGACACAGTCTTTGGCTGCAGGTTCTGTGTATCCCTTGTATTAGTTGTATATATAACAATGCAAGCTTAGGTTTGCAGAGAGAGATAGAGAGAGTGAGAGAGAGAGAGAGAGAGAGGCGTGCCTAAAGGGAATGAGAGGTGGTGTGTAATTATTCCTTATTAAGTAGGTGGGTGTATATCATATATATCATGACAATGAACCAAAATGAAAATTTATTTTCTCATTTTTGTTTTCTTTTTTTCAATTTCTTTTTCAAGATGTTGTTTTGTTGTGTCTTGAGAGCTTGAGAGTCATGTGTCATGCATGTTCTCTCTCTCTCTCTCTAGATTCTCTACTCCACCGCGTTGGTACAACCACTCATATCTTGTTCTATGGCTTTCTCTCTTTTTCTTTGTTTGATTGCCAAGGAAAATCCGGAGATCTATCTCATAATTCTAATCCAAAATTTGGTCATGATGATGATGAAAAGGAGTTGATTTTGGGGGTGCAAATTGGATTTGATTTAGGGAGCTAGCTAGGGATGGGACTTGGACAAAAGTTTACCAACTGCAGCTCGATCTACCTAGCTAGCACATCCTTTGGCTTCAAAGCGTTGGAATCAAAAGTAACTTTCAACGAATACCTGAAGGCCTAGTAGTCGCCATGAATAATGGAATCACGGATAAGATATGCATGAGTAATAAGTCTGTAAGTTAGATTTTTTGTACGACTTGTATTCTGTATCAGTGTGTAACTTACGATACTTTATTTTTATATATCTAAACAAATAACATACTACGAGTGTTTTATTTAAATGAATAACATATTAAGAGCGTAAACAGTGGTTACATTTTGATAATATTGTTATTTTGTTATATATTGTGCCCTAAGGTTCGCTTGAACTATATTTCGAACTTTGCACGTAATGATCAAGTCTGTTATACAACTGCTTGTATTTATAAACTAATAAAATATATTAGTTCCTATATGAGACGGTAATTAAGGTTCTAATATGCTTTTAAAGTCGGTATATGAAAACTCAACTATAGGAGCAAAACAGATAAGAGATTCCAACGATCGATGTATGATTGGACATTTGTATGGTGTCATAAGAATAGTTCAACACATTAAATATCATGTCGATATTTTGAAACAACAGAAATGGAAATTCTTGACAAAATAATAAGCATGATAAATCTACAAATTAATTAAGGGACCACAAAAAGACTAATTTGATGAAAATGCAAGGAAATATCAAGGAAATTGCATACTCTAGATATGCTAGAATACTATACACTATTACAATATATAAAGGATCGATTATATTTTTCTGTTTTATCAGTAATTAGAGTAGACAAATTAATTTCCACCAAAAATGAGAACACGGGAAAAGAAGCAAATTTTAATGAGATTTTCTTGACTCTCTTAGTTAGCTTGTAAGTTAGTGAACAGATAATCACCTTCAAATTGGATTAACTATGAACATGGTATGGGATGAACATTATATTAACACTATGCAATATTGGTCATTTTAGTCTTGGTGGGGTGAGGGGACATGAAATAAATAAAAGGTTAATGGTGGGGGGTGCCACAGAGTAAATTGAAGATCTTATGTGGGCCTGGGAAATATAATCTTTTTCTTTCTGTGGGGGTCCAAATTTGTTAGCCTTGTGCTGAAAAATCTTCCAAAAATTCGAATCTGTTCCCATCGAGGGCGTCCAAACAAGAAAGATTGATTTCTGCTTAACGCTCTCTACCCCTCTTTCTCTTCTGTCATCTGTTCCTGCTGAGAAGATCAAATTGCTCTTGTTGTGGAAGGAAACCTTTTCATACTCGAGTAGCAGTAGGACCTTCCTCTAAGCTTGTCTACCAAGTCTTGGTTTCACCATGTGTAACCCTAATCATACGCTTTCGAATTCATTTGTTTGGCTGCTTCACACTAGCTAGAATACTATAGTGTGTGACCACTCAAAACTCTTGGACTCATATTCAGTTTCAATTTTCTTCTTTCTTCAATGTATCATGTTGATGCCAACTGTTCATCTTTCGAGAGTTTTCAGCAGACCAAAAAAGAAAAATCTGATATATATATATATATATATATATATATATATATATATATATGTACTTGTATAATCCACGCACCAAGATCTAATTGCAGCTGCCATTTTATTTTTTGCTTCTGGAAATATAGACAAGGATACATCATACACGACAATCCCAATAAGTTTTGGATTCGAAATCTACAGAGTAATAATAGGAACCTGTCGAACTTGATATCTCTCCACAGAAAATTCAAAAGCTACGTTTTCAGCAGCCTCATACATGTTGCAACTTGGTCAATCTGAAATCTCAGAATCATTATACAAAAGCAAAGCGTGTTTGTTGGCCATCTCTCTTCTCACTTATTATCCCTCAGACTGTTTTGTAATGAAAGCAATATATGGGACCTTTTATCCTCATCAGAAATCTGGAAGATCTTTCTGTTCTTGACCATGTAATTTTCATATATGTCTTTCTTTAATCAGGTCATGCATGAAGAAATTCATGTGATATGAGATTTCACTAGATTTCGATAGCTATTGGATCCCCAAATTTCTTTTTACTTTTCTTCTGAGATTGTGATAGAAATTAATTTCATATGGAAATGGAAATTGAGATGGACCATAACATTGTACAAAACTTTCACTTGGCTTGGCTCCACCCTTTGTCTTGGTTCCACCCTTTGTCTTGGTTCATACTTCCTAGTCAAACAGAAAATTATACTTGATTGAAGGTTCTTTTTGCTTTGTTTAATGGGATGGAGCAGATAAATAATGGGGTTAGTGTTACCTAAACGATAGGTGATCTTCTTTTGCCATGATAATTGAAAGCAATATAGTTTACTAGATTGCGCGACAAAGTAATGTTGTTTCTATATGGTACATAAATTGCCAATAATATGATTTACACAAAACTGATCAGAATCATCGGATACAAAATCTTGTATATTTCACATGTGATTTTTTTTTTTTGATTAAGCAAAATTTCATTTAATAAACTGCAATTACAAGACAATCACAACACCCAACAAGGGATTACAACTACGAGCAATTAACTCTGGCCCTAACAAAATCTTGTATATTTCACATGTGATTTAGTAAAAATATTATAATTAATGAAACAAATTAAAGCTACATATTTAAATGTTATAGATTCGAATGTCTCGTTTGATATTGATCGTCTTTCCAAAAAAAGAAAAGATAAAGATTTAAAGATCAATCCAAGAATGCCGCGCATGCTAATGAGTCGCATATACACCAGCCATTTCAATAATGCTAATACTTCTTTACTCTAGCCACTAATATTTTATGTTTATGTTAGTGTGTGCAGTATCATTCTTTATCACCTAAGAAAAATTGATTTTTCATCTGTTGATGTGGGTTACTAAATGTCTCTAATTTGAGCCGCATTTCTCCAACAGAGCATAAGGTCTAGATTTGGAGTCACCTCATCTTTGTATGCATGCGATAAGATCGAAAAGACTAAACGTGCCTGCCAGTCCCTAGTGACAATCGAGAGAATTAATGGAAGGAATAGCTAGCCAGATTTTTCTTCTAGAGAATTGTTAACGGAGTCCTTATGCTATGTATGAAATGTGGTGAAGGCAAAAGCCAGCAGCTTTGCAGTTTGATAATTAGAATATGATAATATGCAAGACTGACTTGACTGACTTTATTTCAAATCAAAGTATGTATTATCATCGTTGTTGGATGAAAAATATGCTTTAACATTCTACGCATGATCCTATAAGATTTCATTGTTTGACAAAAAATTAACAAACCAGATACAAAAGCAAAGCTGATCGAGAGCACACAGTTCAAAAGACTTGCATGCCGTTTCTTGTTTTGGACCACAATGTACCAAATCTGGCAAATCAAACCAAACCATATCAAATCAAATGATTCCCTTTTCGATCATTTCGATCATGTTTCAAAAGTGTCAAGTATGAACCACGTTTATCGACCAAAAAAAAAAAGTATGAACCACGTTTCTAATAAATGAATTGATTGAATAGCCACTTTGTGTACGCTGTGATATCTTCTTACTGGCTTAGAGGCTAGAGCCATTATTTCTTATCATGCTTGTTGATGATCATGGTTTAGATTTGGTTTTGCTTAATGGAAACTAGCTACCTCCCAGGTAATAGGCTAATAGCAATAGTACTTGTACTTGGTTTTCTCCATTGGGATCTTCGAGTGCGATTTTACCTCTCGATAGAAAATTAAACTACCCAATTTTACCTCGATAGAAAACTAAACCACCCGAAAAGAAAAAAGAAAAAACCCCCTTTGCTTAAACAACATGTTCATGTTTGGAGCAAAACTCATTTTAGAGACAAATGTGAACTAAGAACTTTGAAGGTAAGATATCAAACTTAAACCTTAGAGGTAAGAGGATCACAATTTTTAAGGTTTGGAGACTATGAGGCTATCTTTCCTTAGAAGATTAGGATTCTTGTATTCAATGAGAATATACGATTTGATTTCATCTCCCAAGAAACTGTGAATGGGCTTCGAGCAGATTTGGACTCACCCCAAACAAAACACCTTCTTCAAGAAATGAAGCCCAGAACACACAAAGCTAGCGTTGAAGTGAGAAAATTATTTCTTTAATAAAACAAAGGCGGGTCGAACAACAACGGCCTTTCAAAGTAAACCAGAGTGGCCTAGCTAAGCCATTGAAGATAGAACTGCCCAGATCATCTCTACCTATCTTCAACCTTGTTTCGCTTCCAAGTTCAGATTTTTCATCTCCCAATCATCATAAAGTCTTGTGCTTTATCACTCCATCATAGATGGCTTCGACGTTCGTCAATGTGGGACCAATCAAGGGTCTGGATTACGTCGGTTTCCGACCCTCCAGACCTCTCAAGCTCAATTCGGGTCGGACCCAGTTCGACCCAAGACCGCTCCGCCGCCTGATTGTTAGAGCCGCCGACGGCGACGGCCAAGTTGGGAAGACCCGGATGAGCGACGCCGAGTGTGAGGCTGCCGTCGTTGCCGGAAACGTGCCGCAAGCACCGCCAGCGCCGCCTAAGCCCGCCCCGCCAGCTGGCACTCCGGTGGTGCCTTTGCTTGTGAGAATAGCCTGAGACCCTTTTTCTAAATTAGATTCATTTCCGAATTGACTGAATTGGATTGTCGTTTTTGATGTGTTTTTGTCGTTTTTTGTTGTTGTGTTTTAGCCTCTTAGTCGCCGGCCCCGTCGTAACCGGAGGTCACCGGCGCTCAGGGCGGCGTTTCAGGAGACAAGCTTGTCCCCTGCGAATTTTGTGTACCCACTTTTCATTCATGAAGGTTTGTGCTTTATTGCTTTTATAAGTTCATATCTTTAGAAGTATAAGTTGAAACCTCTCTGAATTTTGCTTTGCAATTCTCGCAGGTCAGGAAGACACACCTATTGGGGCAATGCCGGGGTGTTATCGGCTTGGGTGGAGACATGGGCTTGTCGAGGAGGTAATGTAGCTCTCTCTCATTATTTTTAAGCTGCATCATCTACATTTTGAAACTAGGATCATAGCTATTGATTGTGAATTGTTGTTTCTTATAAGTTTTAACTGGAGCAGGTCGCGAAGGCTAGAGATGTTGGTGTTAATAGCATTGTGCTCTTCCCCAAAATCCCAGATGCTTTGAAGGTTTTTGCTCTTGTGCATTTTCATGACTGTTCCTTGGAATGATGAAAGAAACATGTAATGTAATGACTTGTTGTGTTTTAGAATGCAACAGGTGATGAAGCCTATAACAATGATGGTTTAGTGCCTCGATCAATCCGGTTGCTTAAGGACAAGTTCCCTGATCTGGTGAGTCTATGCACTTCCTTTAGTCTTTTAAGTTAATTGTCATTTTTTTTACAGTGTTTCGTCAATGGAGCAATAATAATGTAAGGTTGCTGTGTTTGTCAGGTAATCTACACTGATGTTGCTCTAGATCCATATTCCTCAGACGGCCATGACGGTATTGTTAGGGAAGATGGTAAGCAAATATGCCATGAGAAATGCTCATATTGAAAGAGGTTGTTATTCTTTGACGCACTCATTGTGTGTGATAATTACAGGAGTTATAATGAATGACGAGACTGTACATCAATTGTGTAAACAAGCTGTTTCTCAGGTAATTGTGGGGAGTAGCTCTCATCCAAATTCCCTCTGCCATAGACTTCTATAGTTTGATTGGATTTTCTTTGGCTTGTTTACTTGTATCAATAGGCCCGAGCTGGAGCAGATGTGGTTAGTCCGAGTGATATGATGGATGGTCGTGTAGGAGCTATTCGAACTGCTCTTGATGCTGAAGGTTTTCATCATGTTTCTATCATGTCCTATACAGCCAAGTAAGCCAATTTTTATTGCAGTGATTATCATCTAGTTAATACTTTATGAAAATTTCATTATCTTTTTAAGCGCACACAACCATATGGCTAAAAGTTTCTATATAAGTTCTTTTTTTTTTGTTTGAGAAAAGTTTCTATATAATTTCTAGATAAACTATAAGTTGTACTTGCTAGAGATCTAGACATGCAGGGAAGGGTTTCTCTGAGGGAGAGTGTACCTTACATACATTTTCAGTTGGATAGTAGTCAGGTATTGGCATGATTATTGTTCACTGTTTTGACCATTTTTAATCTTTTATGTTGCAAACAGGTATGCGAGTTCATTCTATGGTCCATTTAGGGAAGCACTGGACTCAAATCCACGTTTTGGTGACAAGAAAACGTATGCAGTTCTGTTTAATAACATCATTCACTATTGATTAATAAACTGCATCTGATACTGACTTGCGATATAAAACTGGCTTGTAAAACACAAGTTATCAGATGAACCCAGCAAATTATAGAGAGGCTGTGATTGAGGCAGGTGAAGATGAGTCTGAAGGAGCTGATATCCTCCTGGTTTGTATTCCTTGCTTTATACCATTTAGTAGTGTGCATTGATTGCCAAAAGCTCTAGTTCTGAAACTTAGCAAAATGGTTAACAGGTGAAACCTGGTCTGCCATATCTAGATATCATAAGATTACTCCGGGATAGCTCTTCTTTGCCAATCGCTGCATATCAGGTTGACCATCCCTTAAGTCGTATCCCTGTCTTATCATTTCATTCCCAGACAGAAATTCTTTATCCCATGCATTAAGCTTCTAAATCTTCAAGCTGGTCTTTGTAAAATCATCGATGCAGGTTTCTGGTGAGTATTCAATGATCAAGGCTGGTGGTGCTCTCAAAATGATTGATGAAGAAAAGGTTATGCTGGAATCCCTGATGTGTCTACGAAGGGCTGGTGCTGACGTTATCCTCACATACTTTGCCCTGCAAGCTGCCCGAAGTTTATGTGGTGAGAAGAGCTGAGATTTGGAAGATACAAGATTGTTTATTGGGGAAAGCCATCAAAATTTTCTTGATTTCGTTTTCTATTTGGTAGTAGAACTTTAGAACTGAGTTGAATTGGAAATGAGGTGTAATGGACATCGTTTTTGTTACAAAGCTTGGGTAAAGGAATGTGACATAATGGAAAGGTGTGTGCTGTCTAAATATCAAGCACTATATCCTCTTTATTCTGTTCAGAGTTCGACTCTCGCCTTCTCTCTCTGATGAAACAGAAGAAAAGTATGGACAAATGTTTATTGCATTCGTTAAATAGCAGAACTACTCATTCTAGCAACATTTGAGTAATACAGCTTGCAGCATGGACCAGCTGAAAATGCTCTAGCTGCGTCCTTTACATCAATAAAATGAAATGGACTGCCTTCCCCTGTACTAGTCCGCCTGACCCCTAACACCAAAATCTAAAGAGCACATTCTCAGCAATATACACATCATGCTTGTGCCCATTGAAACAGCATTTTGCATCCACCGGAACCTTGACTTTTCCGGATTAACCATGCTCGATGAGGTATCTTTCGGCAATAGTGGCATGAGTTGCTGCCCCTATAGGCAAAACATCTTCGTCGATGAAAAAATAAGGTGAATGGCCTGTGTGAAAGGAACCCAAGGTCTCGTTCCTTATGCCAATGTAGAAGAAGCCGGCAGGGATCACCTCTGAGTAGAAGGAGAAGTCCTCCGCACCCATCATAGGCGGCACCACCCTGAAGTTTGTTGGACCCAACAAATCCATGGCTACTTTCCTCACATGTTCGTGCATCTTCTCGTCGTTCACCGTCGGTGGATATATGGTGTGCTTGTCTTTGAAGAAATCCACCGTTCCCGAGCATCTGTAAACACTTGCTTGTTCCACAATTACCTGTTAGAGGCATTATTGCATCAGCTTAATCCCTACAAATATTTGTGAAGCATGGTAGCTAGATTAGCAATAATCTATAGAGCTACAAACCTCTTCAATTCTTTGAAGAAGATGATAGAAGCTTGTGTTAGAGAAAGCCCTGAGAGTCCCACCAATTACAACACTATTAGGTATCATGTCAAGCTTGTCACCTCCATTAAAAGCTGTAACGGACACCACCTGTTTTCATAAAACATCAAGCAGATCAGCTTTCACATATTCACATTTCACACAAAGCAGAAACTAAACGAAACACAATGCAGTACTACCTGAGAGTCTAGAGGGTTCGCTTCGCGTGATACAATTCCCTGTAAGCTGATCACGGCCGCGGCAGCTGCCAAAACGGCGTCGACAGAGTGGTGAGGGCTTTCGCCATGGCCAGTCCTTCCGGTGATAACAGCTCTAAAGAAGCCACAGCCAGCTAGCAAAGGACCAGACCTCGACCCAATAATGCCTGTGGGATGCTCGTGGGATACATGAGCTGCGAATATGGCCTCCACATCCTCCAAAGCCCCATCTCCAATCATTCTCTTTGCGCCGTTACCGGCTTCCTCCGCCGGTTGAAATATCAATACTACAGTCCCCTGTAAAAGTAAATCCAGTCAAATCAAATCAGTAGACTTCAGTGTAATTCGTTTAGTACACAATAAACGATTACAAAAGATTTGGATAGTGACTTGAGGGTGAGGGGTTGCGATCATCAATCCAATATAGCACAAGCTTCCATAGTTGAATGAATTCTTTACCAAACCTTAGCTTAGAGATGGGCCATGTATATAAATTCTACGAACAGTTCGAATAGTCTAACCTCCAGTGTATCCAACAGTTCTCTTTCTTAATTAGAATGTAAGTTGAAACCTACATTTGACCAATATCAGCTGGATTGGGTAGCTGGCCATCGATTGAAGCAGAGTAGACAGTAAAACAGAGACCCAGGACCAGCAAGAACGTACAGACAGATCGAGACGTACTTTATTATATTCTGAACCAAGTATTTATAACATAGCCACTCAGTTAGACCAGCACAGTGCTAATTAACCCACGTGCTTCAATTACACTGACAAATGCAACATGTTAAAGTATTATTCTAGCTCGTATGAGTACAAACTACATTAGTACAAACACAAACAGCCATTAACAACCATCAAACTTATTTAACCAAAATTAATCTCTCATTACCCTTGAATTTCTATCTGTAATGGATTTTAGCTTTGTATGCCAGCGCCCTATTCATCAATGAAATACACATCTATATTCTCTACTCATAACCATCTCGATTTAGTTTCTCGACAACCATAGAAATGACGAAAGAAGATATCAAAGCAAAAACAATGTTGCGACTACAATGTTTGCTATTGAGATTGTGCATAATACGAAATGGGAACAAATATCGGTTCAAAGTATCTCAAGATGGCAGGTTAAGATTATACTAGATCCGAAATCAAACAATGCTGTCTTCATATTTGTAGAAGACTCGAGAAGAGTTTACCAGCAGACAGGCTTAAGAAATAAGCACCGGTGAAGAAAAAACTAGTTGGAAAAGGCAGAAAGAATACTACAAGAGCGCATCATTGCATGTGATATAGATAAAGCCGTGTTTGGGCAATGTGTAATTGAAGACCCACAAAGCAACTCATCCAACACCGCCCTAGCTGAGCAACAAGTTAATTCAACTTTTTTTGTGTGTGTGTGTGTGGAAACAAGACAGATTAACTGAAGTTTAAAGCGCAAGACAAAACCTGCCATACTTGTCCAAAAGTGATTATAGGCATAAAAAGCTTTTACCAAAAGTTGATCAGAGGCTTTTAATCGCAACCAACCCTACCAACCAGATTTACTTTTAGGTAAAACTGTGATGAAGAAGAAAGTGAGAAATTTACTGACCTTCAAAAGGTGTTCACGGCTCTTCAAGATCTTGGCAGCACCTAATAGCATGGTCACATGTGCGTCGTGCCCACAAGCATGCATTTTGCCGGCGACCTTGCTCTTGTGTTCCCATTCTACGGCTTCCTACAACATTTTCAGGCCAACATTTTCAATATACTTCTCTTTATTTTTTTTACTTAAAAAAAATAAAATCTCGAGATTCTGAATATAGCGCATTGAAAACATGATTAGCGCATTGAAAACATGATCAGCAAAATTAATAATACTTCGTGCGAAAACAATATTCTACTTAGATTCTTGACTCTCCGACACACATAAGTTTGTTTTCTCTCTCATCTAACATACTATGTTATCCATATACTTCTGACAACTCATAATATACGAAATTAAAGCATCTTATGAATCATCACAAGAACATCAATGAAGTGCACATGTGTCAGTATAAACAATCATTTCAGGTGTTTATGTGAATGCTAGACGACATTCGTTAGATTTTTCGAATTTTGATCTCTATATGTGAATTATAGAAAAAAAAAATGCAAAAACTAAACATAAATAATTTCAAGTCCAGATCGAGTTAAAACTTGTCATTTCTTGTGTGAACCGTAAGCACGAAAAACTCCAAATGCAAGTTTCATTCCATCCCTAACCAATTTAGGAAGGAAATCAAGTATACAAAGAAGAAAGAAAGAAAGCTAGGTAAGTTTTTTTGTTCCATAAAAAGAAAGAATAGTTGAATCTTTCTCTTATGATAAAATACAAAAGCTTAATTAACGCAGTACCTGAATAGGCAGGGCATCCATGTCAGCTCTGACGGCCACAAACGGCGGGCCGCCGGTTCCGATCCATGCCCGGATCCCGGTGGTTGCTAACGGAAACCGGTAATCGATGTCCAACCTGTCAAGCTCGGCCCTAACCAAGCGACTCGTCTCGACCTCCTCAAAAGCCAGCTCCGGATGCTCATGGATCCTCCGCCTAATCCTCTTCAGCCACTCCACGTTCTCCGGCTGCTTCGCAAAGCTCAGCACCGATTCCGAGCACGCCGTCGTCCAGACCTCGCAAGACGTCGCCGTCGATGCAGTCGCTAGGGCACGGTGGATGCGGCTGTAGTTCTTGGTGGCGGAGGTTAATTCGGGGCTTGGCTTGCAGTTTAGGCAACAGTCGAGCTCGAGCTCAGAAATCGGGTGACTGTGATCTCCCGGAGCAGACGGCGACGGCGACGCCGGGACTGTCTGAGATGTGAGGAGGAGGACTGTAAATATTAATATTTTATTGGAACTCATTTTCAGAGAGAGAGAGAGAGAGAGAGAGTTGAGGGAGGAGAGAAGAGGAGTCGGACAAGGAGAGACTTATGGGAGGTATTTAAAGCACGTGGGGATAAAAAAGAGGAAGGAGGTAAGAATTTAAGCACGTGGTGGAGAATACGAATTAGAAAGTGGCTGCGTTTACCGAGGATGTGGGGTCCACCCGGTTTTGGGGATCCAGTTCATTGAACGCGCTGCTGTATTTTCTCTTGCGGTGCTTCCATTTTCTACTATTTCGGTTTCGTGCCACCCCCCCGGGATTTTCTTCTTATTATAGAAGTGGCGTGCAATAGAAATTATGAAACGTTATCTAATGATAGCAGATCACTTGTTGATGTGATTAGTGAAGAAATCCGGTCTACAAGTTTGGTGACCAGCTATTTTAAACTTAGCCGTGACATTTTGGTTAGCTAAACTTTGACACCGTATAGCTAGATCATGTGATTAAATCTTAGTAACACGTAAGGTGAGTTAAGTAATTATAATAAAAACATACTTTTTTTTTGGGTAATAAAACCATACTAGCTACAGGTATTCTGAACTTTTTGAATTGTTCAAACATGACTTAAAGTTGAATTCCCATAAGGTTAATTTATTTTATGTTTAATCTTTTGATTAGTAGTTTTTATAAGTAATCGTTTTGACTATGCATGACTTGTTAAAGTGAGAAATTATCACACCGAAAATAAATCTGTTTGATGCTTCATGTATAGGCCTAACATGTGTACGAATATATATTATGTCACTCGCAAGCAGTAATGGTGGCCAGTGGAATAATCAAATGTAGTGATCAATACAAAGAGAAAACTGTAAGCATTATTAGTCCCAATAAAGTTAAGCATAGGATAACGAATAAAATACTGTTAATGTGTCACGCTTCTGATGGATTATAGCAAATTTGTGTCATGTGATGAAGATTAATTGCAAGGACAACCATGTGTCCCATCAAAGAAAAGTAAAGAAAACTACAGTATACGCGAGGGATAAACCGACCAAGTTAAAGCAAATTAAATTGGACGATGGTAACTATTTACGTACCTAAACTGCTAAACATGAGGTTGAAAATAGTTTTTAAAATTTGCAAAAAAATGGAATTTTTTAAAACTGAATTTTCTTATTATTAACGTGATGGTGATACGGTTTGACGTAGACCTAATCTCATTTTTCTTTCACATGTAAGTGATAGGAGAGTTTTTTGCACCGGTTATAAATATTATGTGGATGATCAAGATCTATAACTTATTGGACATACATGAGAAGTCTTAATATATGAATGACTAAAATGGTACAGTTTATTTGCACGTCGTACATACAAGAATTTTTTATACGTGATATAACTTATTTGAGAAAGTTGCCGAATTTTCTATGACTACTCACTTTAAAGGTTGAACTACCAAGTTATGATGCTTGCCTGCTTGCTTGCAAAATGGTACTGATAATTAACTAAATGTGCATAGGAGGTTCAAGGTTTTTCTTTAGGGGGAGGTATCCAGTTCCATATTAATCAAACGACTCACGATGTCAAGTTAGGGATGGACGAACACTCCATGATGATATATCGATGCCTAAAAAACACTACATAGATCAGCATACAATGCCTATTCTAAAAAAATAACTGCCGAAAGATGTAAAATTATATTTCCTGACTCTCAACGTACAATTAATATGGAAAATTGAACGTAACCCAACTTAGAACCTTATCATTCTAATTTTGGTTCATCCCACATCCATTGAGATCCATTGAGAACATGATCACCGAGACACTGACCGGTTGGTTTAATCTTAGATGCTTTTCCATGCATATATGGTTGTGTATTTCCATAATTCCATTATTTGACAGTGATCCTTGTAAGACACTACATAGAATTACAAGAGTACGTGATACAAAAACATGAATAAATGGAAATTTGCAGTATATATAAACTTTGCAACTGAAGTCATATCGCGCGAACTCAATAATGGAGTGAATAATGGCAAGAGCAGTCGATAAGTTTCAACCATGTATATAAACCTAGCTACGTTAGGTCATCTCCAATATGAGAGAGCTATATTGGGGTCAGAGCTATATTTTAGCCCTAAAAATATTGTTTTTTATTCATAGATTACTAAATAACTATCTCCAGCATGAAAGGCCAAATTTTAGCCCTTTTTAATATTTTATGGTTTCACATTATATTTTAACATATGTTGTCACTTTTATTATAAATATGTTGTCACTTTTACAACAAATACGTCGTCACATTAATTCTTGAATAAACTTTTTGCATTGTTTGTGAATATATTAACACAATAAGATATCAGCCATTTATTGCATATTTAATTAATTACATAGCATTGATTTTGAGTCGGAAGAATTTGCCCATTGTAATGAGACGAGAATGAATCATCTAATAGAAAGTTAACAATTGTTATAATTTGAGACATCATTAATCAACCCACATGCAAAATATAGTTTTTTAATTTAATTTGGGACCACATTTTGCTTTGGCCTGGGCTAGCTAAAATTTGGGGCCGGGGCTAAAATAAGGCTATTTCCAACAAGAGAGTCTAAATGGCCAATTCTTATATTTTAGCTATAATATGGTCTTCAACAATAAATTACAAGAGAGCCAAAGGCCAATGAAAAGGGCCAAACTTAGCCCTTTGGCTAGCCCAGTCTAAACCAAAGAGTGGTTCCTCATCAGAATAAAAAATTGAAATGATCCATGTGGGTTGGCTGAAATTGACTCAAAGTTTGGCAAATGGCAACATTTAATTGGTCATGCCCATGCATCACATTTTCCCCTAACGGAAAAATTTTCCAATGCTCATTTGAATGCAATTATGGTTGTTTAATAACAACGGCTAGTTGTTCATTAAATCAAATAATTTGTTTCTTCTCTCAAATATTTATCTTGGTCCTAATCTAAATAATGTTATAATAAAATAAAATTATAAGTTTGAAAATATAATGTGAAATCATAAAATATTTGATTGGGCTAAAATTTAGCCCTCTATTACTAGAGATCGTTTAGTAGTCTATAAATAAAAAATAATATTTCTGAGGGCTAAATTATAGCCCTGGCCTTAATATAGCCATCTCCTACTGGAGATGGCCTAAAGGCCTATGTTTTGCCCTTTTGATGGCCCTTTGACTCTTTAGCCCTTTTCATATTTATTGTTGGAGACTGAAAGAAAACCAAAATTTAAGATTTGGACCTATAGCCTCTATTAATGGAGATGGCCTCTTTTACAAAGCTATCCATTCACTTCGGGATTGGAGCCTTTAGAGTACAAGACAAACGATATTTTGGATACGTAGGCCTAGCTTAGATTATATAGGAGCCATTCTAATGAGGACCCTTAAGTTGAAGACTAGTTGAAGACTTTTCGGTTTATGATTTAATTGACCTATTTTTCGATAACATCTTGACATCTCATCCGTTCAGTTTTTAGGTCTATATGTATAGATCAACCATACAAATTTTCAGCCAAATCGATGATCGTTAAGGTAACAAACTATATCAAATTAATAAATGAACCAAATATGTCAAACATGAACTGTTCAAGTTCATAATTGGTATATCACACTTATGAATGCCTTAACGATATTCAATATGGCTGAAAATTTACAGAAATGATCTACTCATAAATACCTATGAACTGAACTGTCAAGATGTGGATATAAGATCGAAAATTAGGATAAGCCGAAAAGTCTTCAACTAGTCCTCAACTTAAAGATCCTCGTTAGAAGAGTTTCCTAGATTATATATGATCGACCTGATGATCTCATATATAACACAAGTGGAGCTAGGATGTCGATCATCAAGTGGAAACTGATCGAGTCAATCATGATGACTGGTGACTGATTGGGGGTGAGGAATGAAGGTCGGCCAGACTCGCCAGCGTGGTGGAGCAGGCGGTTGTTGTCTTACTATAAATAGAAACAATTAAGATCAGCGCCAACCCTTATTAGGATGTGATATACGAAACCAAGGAGGAGCGGCCATCATCGATTGAGACCCCCATGAAATGATATCTAATGATATCCCCCATACAGTGAGACCCTTTAATCATTTTTGTCGAGCTAGCTTTGGATCGTCGTTTTATATATCCTTTCAGTTTCCTCTTTTAACCCAGAAATCTCAGAATACATAACACGTTTGTTACTGGATACGCAAAATATATATCAGCATCAGTTATTGGAAGGGCATCTTTGAGGTTGGACCTGAGAAGCAAAACTTCATTTTCCACTCATTATCAATCGTTTTAACTATAGATTATGCAAGATCAAGTCAATTATATGGTCCCTGCATAAAGAATAGGACGGGATATTTGTATTTAGGGTTTTCGTGTGTGTTGGAATTGTACTTGATGTGGTCTGCAGGTGTTTTGGTTGCTTTTGGATCATCGTGGACTTGTAATCATGATTATTTTCCTCAACAAGTACGTGAAACTAGCTTACTTGGTATATATATACATGAGAAGGATTTCCATTTTTCTTTTACACGAAACTGATAAAAAGAATGTCATTGGTATATAACTATATATCAATATATGTTATGCTCGATCAAGGAACTGGTTTACATTAATCTAATCAAAACAGATCGATGACGACCATATAAACCCTAAACGGGGAAGTGCTACATATGGTGATCTTTAATACTTTGTATTACGTGCTATGCTCGCTCTGACTTGATCTGAGTTTGTTATATATCGTACATCTTTCTGGGTAATTATTTTTACAATCGTATAGCGGGGTTCGACGATAAGATATTCCTGGGTCCTGTAATAATTCATTTTCATCATGAACTAGGACATGGATCTGTCGGAAAGAGTTTCAGCCGCCCACTACTGATCGATGAGCAGCTCATCTGTCACTCGAAATGAGCCAATTCAGTGTACGTCTTATAAAAAAGGCTTGCAAGTTATAACTTCCTGGATACATATTAAAGAGAGATAGAGATCTCGAGGAGTACGAAAAAGAACTATATATAGTTGAATCCGAAGGCAAGGGTATCTAGTTCAATACGAGTTGGTTTAGTGACATTAACGTAAGTGTGACAAGAGGTCGTAAGTTCGAGATCGAATCATTTGTTGATATCACAAAACTGAGGGTTTCTGTTTGAAAAGAAAGACAATGGTTTCAAATATTGTACAAATGCTTAATTCGAGAATTGGAGGCTTACGAGTTGGCAAGTATAATTTGAGAAAGATAGAAACCTACTGGAAGAAAGAGCTAGATGGACAAAGATAGAGAAGTTTTGTTGGACTTCATGAAAAGGATATGAACCACCTACATACATAGAAGAAGCAAACTAGAGCGACAACAAGATAAGATATGGATGAATATGATTAGTTTTGGTGTTTACTCGCAGAAGAAATTGAACACCACTTGTTGAATCAACCAATGGTGCTAGAAGATATAACTGATCAATTCGGATACTAACACATGTAAACTAAGGCTAAATATTAGTTAACCATCAATTAAGTTGGATGTATATATATGCAATTAGTTTTGATGCTTCTTTAACAAACTTGCGCCTACTTGAAAGTGACTGAAGCTCTTAGTTTTCAGGGCATGCGCTAGCTTTAGGGTTTGGTGCATGGTTCAGGATCGAATGAGGTCTTAAGTTCAAATTTCTTCTGGAACAAGTAATTTGAGTACTGTGTGTCTCAATTATAATTTCACAGTACGTTTGATGGAATTTGTATTATGTATTGCATGTGTGATGATGATCGGCTCAGTTTGAAATTTGATTAGATCAGTATATACGTTGTGATCATGTATAAGATAGCTAGGCCTACCTCTCGAGGAGTACAAGATTCTGTAGACCATGAATGAGATTCTTTTGTTGGGAGTAAAGCCATAGTGCTTTTCACCGAAATAGACCACACAATCGATCGTATACCTAATATGCATGTATGCAGCCAAAGATTTAAGTACTCGCAACAAAATTAAAGATTGAAGATCGATCATATATATGACTCATATTATACTTGTAGGGAATACTGTACTCTCCTCTCTGGGACTCATACATGCCGACTCTGATGACTCGTATATATAGCTCGGAAAAGAAACTTATGATTTCTTTTAATTCATTATGTAATATCATCACCTGATCGTCACACCTTGATCATCATCGTTTCCGACAGTCACCATCACCAGTTCCTGGTGTCGCTCCGCCATTCGTCACCGATCCTTTTCACAATCAATTTCCAGTTTCCACTAAACGCATCAAAGCCAGTAGTCCAGTACAACGTTTTTCATGAAAGGGCAAAAGTTTCCGATCGGAAATATCTTCTGGGAATGAGATAGCAATGGATCGAGGCCGGTGATGCCCTGAGCTAGGGTAGGCCCTGATAGGGCGCGTTTGAAAAGACGTTTGGAAAAATGGCCTTGTCGACCTCTACGTCAAGTCAAGTCAAGAAGTTATTCTGACTATGGGGGAACAGCCGTACACAGACAGCCTGAGAACCGGAGGCTATTGAAACTCATCCATACACAGCTTTCTGTGGCTCATGTATATCGAACTCGACTTCCAGAAATCATCTAGTTTTCTTTTAGATCCAGAAACATCAAGAAAATCTAATTTCCGACCTCTTCTTTTAGCGGCTAGCTAGCTTTCTGTGCTTATCCTTTTCATGCATACTTGAAAGTATCCGTAACCTGAAAAATTGGTTTCTATTATACTTTTATTCTTCTATTCAATTTTTTGGACAAGAATTCAACTAATTAACTGGGCAAGGAATGATCATGAAAATAACTTCAGCTGCCCAAAACTCTTTTAAATGTAGAATCCTGTAGCGGTTAAGCATGGATAACTATATATGCATGTTCTAATGCTTTGCATACTAAAGAAAAGTAAATCTCCACATTTTTACACTATTTGATTAGTTACATGGAAGGGGAACGCAATTCCCCTCAATTTCATGGACTTGATAAAGACGAATCATTTTATTCGAAAAAAATACTGAAATTCAACACATATGTGTAGTTGGATCACATACATGCCGAATGAAACTTGTTGAAACATAAATTCGAATGGGCAGGGGATTAACCAAGCTACTGTTGGACTCAAGTTTTGGGCAGCAGGTTGACACTTGACACTAGAAGCCTCTGAAAAAAACAAAAGAAAAACTATATCCTCAATCCCTCTAGATTAATCATTGAATTCACTTGAAGTAGGGTCTAGGGAGTAGGATAATATGGAGGGAAATAAGGAGTTGTGAACTCAAACCGGTGTTACACCTCTCACACATATAAAGATAGATCGAGCAGCCTTCATATATATACTACACTTGATTTTTGGTAATAGTCTGGTTTATGTAATTTTCAATGGATCCTTCATGATTGGAGTGATGAGAATTGTTTGACACTTTGACACTTCTCAAGAACTGCTGTAAATCACTCCCTTGCTCTGGAAAAGTGATCTTTGTGGAGTCAATTCTTCCTGAAATACCTGATATATATACTAGCGTTACGTCCAACATTGTGTGGGAGCAGGATTTACTAATGTTTACTCAGAACCCAGGAGGAAAAGAGACTAAGAACCAAAAAAGAGTACGAGGCCTTAGCACTGAACTCTGGCTTTTCTCGATTGGAAGTGGTTTGCTTTGCTTACAACTGCTGGGTTATGGAGTCGATCAGTGCAGTACGAGAACCAGTTATGTAATAATCGGCTATAGCAATGTTGTAAACAACTTGGGGGCATCAAGAGCCCTCTTTTGTGCCATTGAATTCTGATACATGTGTGTTTAGATGCCGGGGCATATTTAGTTGTTAGTATTGAGGTTCTATGCCTCCTGTTTGATTTCAATGAATAGTCCTTTTTCTTGGTTGACATAAAGGTTTTATCAATCTGTTTGGGAATTGTGCAGAAAACTTGAACAATAAAATAGAACGTAATGCTAGAAGGAGATAATTGTGGACAGATAAAAATAGATTACATAAAACTTGAACAGAAGTCACACACTCTGGAAGCAACTACCACTAGAGCTACCTAAATACATTGATGAATCATGGCTGTGAATATATTATCTCTAGATTCGGTGAGGCACGTCTGAACCGCAGCAACTTTGTAACTACATCCAAATAATGTTGGTGAACAGCTAGATCCGGATTTTCATCAGCAGCATTAGGCTCCAAAGGCAGAAACACAACAGTCATTGTCTCAAGTACTGGTGAACTTATGAGCAGAAATCTGATAAAATCTAGTTGAGCTTCAACACCAGATATGCGTTGTATTTTCACAAATCGCAGTTTGGTGAATGAACAAATCCGGTTCTTATACAGCCAAGACTTCACTACTCCCACATCAGCTTGATTATGACACCCCATAGCTTCCATATTTAGTATTTCGAGAGCAGGCGAGCTGCTCAGAAGGCAAAGAGCAATTGAAACTTCCTCCATATAATCAAAGAACATGGATATGTCAAGAAACTTCAGATGTAGACATGGTTTATGTAGTTTTGGCAAAGCACCAGCAGCCAGATAATTCAAAAAGCTCCAGCTAATATGAAGACCCTCAACCATAGGCAGGCTAACGAAAAAGTGAAAAAACTTGAGCACATTGCTAGAATTATGATGAACTTGTGGGATAAATAAATCAATGTAAACATAAGCAAGTTGCAATGCATTCACAGTACTGAAATCCTTACAAACACCAGAACAGTGTAGGATTAGAAGATTGGGTGCATCAATCTTGAGTTGGGTGAAACCGCCACAGTCCTTCAAAGTCAATCTCTCAAGCAGATTACAAGAAAGAATCATATGGTCGAACACATCCTGGTTCAGTATAACATCCTCAAAATGAAGGCTTCTCAAACTCCTGAACCCTTCGAATGTTGAAGGAGGTTTTAGCAGACATCCAGTCAAATTCAAATGAATTATATCTTGACAAGAAAACATACACGAAGGCATCTTGTAACGCTTCCTCACAGAAAAGCTGAGTTTCAAGTCATTGACGGGGTGGTTTCTTGACAGGTAAAGAATCCAGCCATCAATATCTCTGATGTCTTTGGATCCTTGACAAAGTTCAAACTTACTTATGGGGCCAAAATGACCTAAGAGCACCTGATTAGCAATCCTGGAGTTGCACCGAGCATCAAACACAAGATGTGGAAGCATAGCCCATTTGTACCTCCAATTGCTTGCCAAAACACTCGTCCTCGCTCCATCCTTGATTGGCAAATTTGTCAATATTTTGTCTATAACCTCTTCTGGTAAGTTGCTGATTCTATCCAACTCCACCTCCATATTCAACCTAGGACTTGGAAGATCCTTCTGTGATATTCAAGTATCAAAACAAATCTCATTTAGACTGAGACCTAGTGTGCAGACATAGAAAGCATACAATTTCAATTTCAATTATGACACCTATCAGACTGGATTAATTCAAGAAAGTGAGAGAATTCTTTATATTTCTTCCCTTAAATCATATGCCCAAATTCCAAACTCCACTAACACTTGAAGATCAATCAGAAAATTTTACTACACAGTTAATAAAAATATGAAGGAAGACGATGGATGCAAATAGCACGAAATTAAGAGAATCAACTTAATTACCAAGCACTTCACTTTTGTTCAGAAACCTGAGAGAGAAAGATTCAGTCTTTAGAGATAATTCTGCTACGGCTGTTTCTTTCGTTCTTTAGGGTTTTGGAGGAGTAAGAAATAGAGCTAGAGTGGGCACCTAAAGAATTTGGGTCACACTAGTTGCTGTTTGGTAAATCAAGTTGGGCCACATTCGACACAAGTTTTTACCACAAGAGTCTGTATTATATTCGGCCTCTCCACTGAGGTATGAGCATTGTTTGACACTTTATTTTCACTGAAAAATGAAACGATCTTCTCTAGTCTTGACATACTTCTCACAGTAGAATTTATCCCTAAATTCAAATTGTTTTCAACAGACATACATCATCATAAAGAGTTGTGCCAAACTCTTATTCTGAAATCACAATACAACATATCAAAATCAGCTAGAACAAATTCTAAATTAAGTGCGCTCGATCGCTTAAATCGGAGCAACGTTTTTGCTAGATCATTACCATCAAGAGATATGCTGGGGTGATTATATACTGTCATTGTCTCAAGGGCAGGTGAACTTAAAAGAAGAAGTCTGATCAATTCTAGTGCACCGTCAACAGTACGGGTATTATAGTGCACCCTCAAAGAAAAATGTATAGAGCACTTATAATTTTGAAAAAAGTACTAACAATATAAAGAAGCTAATGAATGATTTTATTTGAATCTAAAATTTAGGATATCATTTTAGAACATTCTCTAGATGCATATATATTGTAATTAGGGTTTTAGGATCAAAGTCCCCCCTTTACATTCAACGGTTTCAATTTTCAAGACTAAAAAGTGCAGCGCGCCGCACCTTTCTTGTAAATAAAAGTTCTATCATAGAATTTAAATTCTAATAACAGAAAGAGTATCTTGACAATGCTTAGTCTTTATGACATGATACTCCTTCAATGTGACCGAACGATACTTAGGAACTTGTTCGGAGTCAGCAGAGTTCTTAGAGAGGATGGGAGAGATGGTGAAGTCCATTGGGGGCCAATAGAAATAGGCGGCAGAGATCCGATGGTCTTTTTGGATCACCGCGGCTCGATGAAGAACACTAACAAATCGACCATTGGACATTATGTGGAGTACATCACCAAGATTCACAATGAATGCTTCAGGATTGGGCTGCACAGTAATCCACCCAACTCCTTCTTTGAAGACTTGAAGACCCTCGGTTCGGGAGTGGAGTATGGTAAACAAGGAACCGTCCGTGTGTGGTGGTAGACCTAAAGCTTGAGTCGGGTCAGGGCAAGGGGGATAAGAATTTAGCTGAAAAGCAGAAGGACACATATTAGTTGGATCATCAAACCAATCCACTTCTTCTTGAGAAATGCTCAAGAATTTGAAGACGATGCGAATTAGTTGCTCTGCTAAAGCCTTCACTTGCTTCTGATATTCATCCATTGTATCACTGCAAACACAGGACGTACAAGTTTATTTTTCGCTCGAGGAACTTGAAATTCTTCCGAAGCTCACACTCTTAATTGATGAAAAATGTAATCGGGTGTCTAAAAGATAATTAACAACAACATGCAGAGATATTGAAATATAAAACCAGCAATTTCCATAATGTATAAAACTAGATGATGACGCGATTGACAAAATCCACTAAGATTTACTGAAGCAAAACATCAAAAATCTAAACCAACCAATTCATTGTAATTAACATCAATTCTTCTTGTAACAAAATATAAACTTCTTATTCTACCGAAAAAAAAAAAAAAAAAACTTACAGAGTGATTAATTATTATGTTTTGACATGCATTGCAGCTCTTGGTCTTTTAAAACTTACCAAACCCCTTGATAATCATGAGGCCAAAGCACCCTAGCCTGATCAACTGGATACCCCATGATAGTAAACCCTTCCTGCCACAGTTTACGGGAAAGCCGGGCCTGGAACGGCGGGTTACCGTATCCGATAATGGCCTTGCCGGGAGTCCGCAATGTCTTCAATTTTTGGTCAGCTGGGAGAGCAAACAACCTATGAGTCTGAGACTCCATATCCTCCACAAGCTTTTGAGGAATCCCATGACCTATCAACTGGAAAACCCCCCATGTCTCACATGCCTGGATAATTAGTTGTGACGCATTCGGATCCATGAGGTTGATGACTGGAATACAAGGCTGGTCGGTACCTGAATAGAAGTCATCGGATTCAGGCCACACAAATGAGTCAGGTAATGTCTTGACTGAGCCAAAGTCGAGGGGGATGACATCCTTGTAGGCGGCTTGATCTGCTGGTGTAGCCATTCCCAATTCCTATGATATGAAAAAGAGTCTTCGTCTAGGGGAGCACTTACTCAGGATATGGTTATATACAGAGATGGTGATCCTTATATGGAATTAATTGAATCACTATATGCATTTCCATAATGCTATCCAGCACAGGAAAGACACAAATCAGTTTCGTTGAAAATCAAAGCCTCATTTAAGCTCAGTTGTTCTTACCTTGCGCATGCCTTGCGCGTGTCCTTAAGACACCTTAATCTGTTGGCACCTTCGAATTCTCATTAAAAGAGGCTTGTTGTTTTTAAGAATGGTCCTAATTTTATTGAATAGGATTGCCAACTTTCAACAGGATATGAAAGTCGTCCAGTGCAGCAATATTAGGCTATTGTGGAAAAAAATAATTCGTCCAAAGAGGATCGACAACTTACATGCAGCAGCTTTGATACAGTCACTCAACCAAAGATGTAGTTTTCATTCAGGGAATTAATCAGGTACATTGCATTCGTTAAATACATTTAATACATTTAACAAGATTAGAAAGAAAGAAAAAAAAACGTAAAGAGAAGTACTAAAGTCGCATTTCTACCTAATATCATTTAGTCTAGTTTGGTCGGTCGCGAATTCGACTCATAATAGACTTGTTATTGTATATGAATTGTTTATTTGATTCAAAAAAAAAAAAAATCGTATTTCTGAAGCAAGTACAATGAAACTACTAAACAATATCAGTCAATATATCATTTGTCTAAATAGATTACCTCCAAATTCGTTGATGCCCGCTTCAAACGAAGCAACTTCTTTGCTAGATCCAAAGGTTCAATATCCACATCAAGCTGATAATGCCTAGCATCAACAGTCATCGTCTCAAGCATAGGTGAACTTAAAAGCAGAAAGCTGATAAAATTAAGGTCAGCTTCCACACAGGAGAAGCCCGTTATTTTCACATGTCGCAGTTGGGTAAATGACCAACTCTGGTTGTGATCCTAACAAGTATTCACTGCTCCTGCATCAGGTCGATACCGGTAATCATGAATAGCAGAAATTTCTAATCTTTCAAGAGCCGGCGAGCTTCTTATAAGGCAAAGAGCAGTTGAAATATCTTCCAGATCATCTAAGCATAGATATTTCAGATGTAGACATGGTTTATTAGGAAGCTTATCTAGCAAGGCACCACCAGCCAATAAATACTTGAAAAAGTTCCAGTTAATCTGGAGCCTCTGAAGACGAGGGAGATCATCAAAAAATTTGATCAAACTGCCAGAACTGCTAGGAGTACCTCTTTCGCTGAAACAAATGGAAACATCAGCAACATTGAACATGTTCACAATACTCACATCCTCATAGGAACCTCCAACATCAAGAAACTGGAGATTTGGTGCATCAATCTTGAGTTGGCTGAATCCGTCACAGTACCTCAAAGTCAATCTCTCAAGCAGTGGAGCACAAATCAAACGTTCGAACACATCTTGCGCCATGGTAATGTTTGTAAATGCAAGGCTCTTCAAACTCCTAAACCCTTTGAATGTAGAGGGAGGTTTTAACAAACAAGAACTCAACCTCAAATGAATCATATCTTGACATGAAAATATGCATGACGGAATGTCATAGCGTCGCTCTTGAAAAACCCAAATTAGTAGTATGAACTCTTTGAGCGGGTGCCTTGACAGGTGAAGCACCCAGCGATCAATATCTGCAGTGTCTACACGTCCTTGAACAAGCCGAAACTTGCTGATGGGGCCAATGTGATTTAGGAGTACATGATCAACAATGTTCGAGCGGCACAAACAACCAAACCCAAGATGTTGAAGCTTAGCAAATTGGTACCTCCACTTGCTTGACAAAACACTTGTCCTTGCTGCAACCCTAATCGGCAGATGTGACAGTATATTTTCTATAACATCACTTGGTAGGCTGCTGATCCTATCCAGCTCCATCTCCTTCTTCCGACAGGACTTGATCCTTTTCCTTTTCTTCTGAGATATTCAAGTAATTCAAAGAACAAAACAAATCACCCATTAATCTCATACAGTTGGCAACTAAACTAGTCATATTCCAAAAGAGACAGCAACCTATATATATAATCTTGTGTTGCTACCAAAGGGGATCCGTTGTAAGCCTGTATCTCTAATACTTCAATTCATTTGAGCAAATGATATAACGAATGTAATCTAGCATGAGAAGAACACAATAAAAAATTCAAAATCGCACACACACACACACTTCATTCTTGATCAGTGTATCATCTATGTTGCTATCAACCGTATACAAGGAACGGAAATGAAAACATTAAGAAACACATACCATCGTTATCACTTCGGTTTTGTTCGGAAATATTGGAGTTAAAATCAGAGCGAGGGAAGCCAAAACCCTAATTCTGTGTTACCAGGGAATGTGGGTCATATATACACATATCCGCCACACATATTGGGCCAATAATTTTGAGTCCAATTAAAATCGGTAAAAGCGGTTGTCGTCTCTTTCTCACTAAATAATTTCCTATCTAAAGGCTTCAGGTAACTCATTATTTTCATGAGCCGTTTGAAGCATTCGTTTTGTTTTCTAGACTGGAAACATAGATCAACGAAGTTTAATGTCTTACTATGTACTTAGTATAAACACGATTAATTGCAAAGGTATTACTACCAAACATGAAACATTGTTGTGAAGAACAAGCATACATCATCATGAAGAGTTGAACAAAAGTCACATTTCTGAAACCGACATACTATACTGATGATGAAATACTTCTCACAGTAGAATTATCCCATAATTCGATTCAAATTGTTTTCAAAAGACAGACATACATCAAAGTACTACACAGCAGAATTATCTGTCAGGACCCACCCCAAATTTCACCCTGAAACCCGAAGTAAATTATGCGGGGACCACCTCCAAGGAAAGTTTACCGAAAAATCGGCATAACCTTCTTTAAAAATGGACAACCATTCCTAATAATACATGCATACACTTCTGATAAACCAAATCCAACCTTAAACTCCTGGAGCCTTCATGCTCCCCCAAATCACAACATCTCCCAATTATTTAAATATCTACACAAATCTCATATCAAACCATTTATAGGTTCAGAGCAACACTAACAGGAAGAAAGGAAACATGATAAATTAACAAGCGGAAGCTATATGATGACTATGCCTCATCCCCATGTACGCCCGACCTCAACTATGCAATCCTGCAACTGGGCATTTTAAAACGAAAGGCCCAGGGGAAAACATTTGAAACCGTTAGAGTGAGTGGACAAAAACATAAATTTAATGAAAATATTTATGCTTTCCCAATTTACATTTCCATAGAAAATACACTGCATGCGACAGCTCAAAAACGCTCAACACAAAAACTGGCAATTTCATGACTAGCTCCGGCCAGTCTCCAAAGCTCAATAAAATACAGCTTCTCAGGCTAAAATAAAATATGTATGTATTACACTCGTCATATCCCTTGTATGAATTTTCTTGAAACAACAAAGACAAATAGAAAATTCACACAAGGCTACGACGCTTGCGTCTAACGCTCACGTCGCACTATAATGGCATTTTATCTCATTATGGTGGAAAAGACGGTGTATAAATATATATGCGCATATCCCCTATATAAATTATTATATTTATATAGGGCTACGACGATTGCGTCTAACGCTCACGTCGCACCATAATGGAATTTTTACCTCAGTATGGTGGAAAAGCACGTATAGCTAGCTAGTATTTCTTCATATACATATTATTCTCATAATCATCCAAATATGGATATATATATATATATATACTCACCGAAATCGAAATTCTCAATTTCGGTTATTCTCTAACAATAATGAAAATTGCCAATTATCATAAAAAGTAATGCGCACACGACTCTACCGAAAATCTCATTTTCGGTAACTTTCCAAATAACACGATAGCCATTAAAAATGAGAAAATTTACTTCTGAAAATGACTACGCGAAAATAAACAATTCCACAAATTGATATTCAATAAAATCAATCATTTAATGTAGAATCACCGCATGCATATATTTTAAAACAAAAGTCCACTCATAACTTTAGGCCTAAGTCTGACGTCGATCCGAGGCCTCTTCCACTCGAGCCTCCTCATGTCCTGATTCAAACATATAATTAATTTCCCAACTAAAAATCCAATAATTAAACAAAATGGGCAAAAATTAAACGTGAGCCTCCCACACACTCATCATTGCCCAACTTCGCCCTTCATAACCCCAAAATGGCCCAAATTTCAATAAACACACCGACAGCCTTAATTCAACCTTCCACAGATTAATGGCTTAAATCCTTCGGCCGGAATCTACATTAAATAACCGCCAAAAATATCAAACTTCGGAAATTCACAAACCTATCCAAAACTCATCCAAAAATTCCATAATTCACTTCAATAAACTACCCTTAATATTCTAAATTTAAAAACATTAAAATCTCCTAACCGGCAGCGGCGGCGGAGGCGCCAGCCCCGCCGGTAGCGGCGGCCGGAGGCCGATTCCGGCAACCTCCAATGCTCATCAAATTTTAACAGCATCTTCCTCTCAACCCCCTCTACAACTTTCCTAACTAGCACAAACATCAATTCCAAGCCTAACTAGGGCAATCGAGCAAAACAACACAAAAAGCCCTAGAGCTTCCACTCATCGATTCTCCTTACCTGAAGCAAACTGAACCGAGTCCTTCTAGGGCAAGGCAACTGGGTTGGAGACCTTCAAAACCATATAAGGCTTGCCCGGATTGGTGACCGGAGGAGGAAGTTCCGGCGAAGAAGAGCTTTGGACAGCCGGAGGTTCAAGGAGTCATTTCTCTCTCACGGCGGTGCTAGGGAGGCTGTCACCGGTCCAGGGAGGTGGCTGGGTTGATGGCCGACTGAACGGGACCGGTGCGGCGACGGATGGTAGCCGGACGGCAGCAGGCCGTGGCAGAGAACGCCGGCGAAGGGAGAAGAATCGGGAGAGAAGTCGGGAGGGAGAGAAGAAGAGAGAGAGAGAGGAGAAATGGGTTTGGGCCTCACCCAACCGGTCCAAAACCTAAATACCCACATTTACTCCAAAATAAAACACTCCGAAAAATAATACCCTAATAAAAATTACCTTTTATTAGCTAAAATTTACTATTTTTACGGTCGTCAAATTTTTTCTTCTACGAATAATTCTCCGAAATAATCATCCCTCAAAACCCCTTTAGGGACCAATTATACCATAATTTATTGACGAAGACGGTAAAATTTTTATTATAACTAAGCTAGTAAATAAGGTAAAAATTTAAAGGTCGGGATGTGACAGAATCAGTTAGAACGAATTCTTAATTAGGTGATGTGCACGCTTAAATCGGAGCAACCTTTTTGCTAGATCATAACCATCAACAGAAACGCTGGGCTGTTTACATACTGTCATTGTCTCTAGGGAAGGTGAACTTAAAAGCAGAAGTCTGATCAATTCTAGTGCACCGTCAACAGTAAAGTAGCAGCGTAGTTTCACATGTCGCAGCCGAGTGAAAAAGAAACTCTTGTTGTCATCAAGCAAAGAGTTAACTTTTCCCACTTCAGCCTCATATGTTCGGGGACCAAAGGCAAAAACTTATAATTCTTCCACAGCTGGGAAGTTTCTCATAAGGCAAAGGATAATTATTGTAATATCCTTAATATCCTAAGAAATTACAGATGTAAACATTGTTTAGAGAGCTTTCCCGGCAAGGAGTCACCAACCAAATACTTTGCAAATTTGGAATTCATGTAAAGTCGGTGAATATTGGGAAGTTGAGCAAAAAACCTGAGCAGGTTACTAGGTCTTTGGACAGACTTATCTAGCCTAATGGAAACATCAACGAGATTTGTGGTATTCAATATATTGATGTCCTCAAAATTACCTTTAAAGCGAAACACTTGGAGATTTGGTGCATTGATATTGAGTTGGCTGAAATCATCACAACACTCCACAGCTATGTTGCACGGACACGGACACGTATACGGCGACACGGTAAAACTCAAAAACTGCATTTTCGACACGGCTTGGACACGGCAAATATAATTACTTATTTATATATTTCTAATTAATAAAAAAAATGTTTAAATATGAATAAATTCATCACATTGCTTAAATAATGTTCTAAATTTAAGCAATTGCATAACTGTAACAAATAACATAAAAGAGAGTCAATATTTAATCTAAAGGATGATTACCAAATAGTTCTATCTAATTTAACACATTCATCAAACTGAATGAAAATCCGACTTTCCTAACCCCATAACAACACCAACTGCCTAAAACCCCATAATTGAGGTATTCAAAATACAGAAGAGCAAGGCACGCATGCATTGGCATCATCCTTTATCCTTGATAGATAAAATGATGCAGTGACAGAGAACAGCGACGTCGTTTATCGGTTTCCTTTTTTGTCGTTCCTCTTCTATGCGGCTTCGTTAAAGTGGAAGCGGCTTCCTCTTCGATTAGGTTTTAGACTTTTTTTTTTTTTAGTCAATACACACTGACGTGGCGTGTCTCAGGCTGACGTGGCATGTCGGTCAACGTGTCTAAAAAGTCAACTTTTTTTTGACACGCCACGTGGCGTATCGGACACACATTTTGGTGTATCATATCGGTATCAGTGTGTCTAGAGTGTCAGACACTCCAATACTCCATAGGTGTGGAGTATCAGTGCAACATAGCTCCACAGTCAACCGCTCAAGTAGAGGGCAGTGAACAATCATGTTTTGAAGCGCATCATCTGTCAGGCTAACACAAACAACTTTTAGTCTCTTCAAACTCTTGAAGCCTGAGAATGTGGACGGCTGTTGTAGCGAACATCTCAGCACTGCCGGCCCTGAGGCAAGACCAACAAGGCTTGTGTCTAGGGCCTCCACAATTATAGGGGCCTCCATGTTTAAAAACTTTCATACATAACATGTATTCAAATAAATTTTTTTACTGCTTTTTACTATATTTTACTATAAATATAGTCCAATTTTCAGATTTTATTTCTAATAGCATATGCTTCTTTCCATTTGTGTGAGTTCAATTTGATATTTAATTGACTTGTTAACATGAAACTAATTGACTCTTTTCATTATGAATGTTTATTTCTTGAATTTTAATTAATTGCAATCAATGCTAATGAAAATTTTCATGATAATTATTTTCTAATTTTTACATCTAGGGCCTCGACAAGCACAAGACCGGCCATGCATCTCAGCAACTCTCTAAATGGGTCAAATCTCGACACAAAAACATAGATGAAGGCAGCTAGCTTATAGTGCTACTGTCCCAAGAATTCAAGTATGAACTCTTTGATGGAGTTTCTTGACATGTAAAGTATCCACCGATCAATATCTCTAACCGATGTATGTATTGGAGCAAGCTTGATCTTGTAGACGGAGCCAATGTGACTTAAGAGTACATGATCAACAGCATTCGCAAATGTTTGTTGCTGAGTTGAGATAGAATGGGCATCAAACACCAGATTTGGTAGCATAGCCGATCTGTACCTCCACTTAGTTGATAAAACACTCGTCCTCACTGCATCCTTAATTGGCAAACCTGACAAAATCTTTTCTGTAATATCACTTGGTAGGTTGCTAATTCTATCCAATTCCATGGCTTTTCCTTTTTTCCCCTCCTGACATGTTCAACCAATTTGAAACAAAGAAAAAACAAAATCATCTACAATGTAACTTGGAGATAGCAAGCAAACAAAGTTCCAATCTTCAACAAACAACTACCCAATCGTATGAAGTAATTTACACCCCACAAAAAATTAAAAAATGACCCCTACTTTCTAAGCCCTGTACCTCTCAGACACCAGACCGGATTCATTAGAAAAAAAATGATAGTAATCCTCGCTACATATAGTGAAGATGATAACACATTATATTAGTGTGATCTACCCAAATCCGAACTTGGATTATTGATCAGAAAATGTCTGAGCCACATCATTATCTATGAACTGGAACGAAGATAAAAAACAAAGAACTGGGAAATCAAAACTTACCATTGTATGCAGTTCTCTCTTCTTCAGAAAGTAGCAGTGAAATCGGTGGGAGAGAAAGAAACCAAGCAACCCCAGATCCCACTATCACTTCCTCTTTTACTTTGCCGAATGTAAACGAGGCATCACGTGAGTAGCACGTGCCTGAGAAGCGGGTCATATTTGAACCTACCAGAGAATTCGGCCACATTATTGTTGGATAGTCAGAAGAATCGGCCAGTTTGTTTCTGATTAGCCAAAATATCGATTGGAGTAATGAGAGATCAACTGCATAACCTATTTCGGCAATTCAATACCAAAGATCATATATTGTTCTTACATAGAATAATGATTAATTTAGTTAAACTACGAGCAATTTTTTTATTTTTATTTTTATTTTTTAAGAGCTAGAGCGGCCGCCTTCACGTCATTCTAAACTACGAGCAACTATAAACTCACAAATTTGAACAAATACATAACTAGAATCCAAAAGTTGTATAAACACAGATAGTTAGAAGGCTACTACTGCGAGAATTAATGACCATTATTTTTGAAAAAAAAATAGACATAGATCATCATATATAAAGTGTTACACTTCTGAAAAAAAAAGAGTTACAAGTCACACTTCTGAAAAACAATAAACAGCATGCGGCGTAGACTGATCAAATGACTCATCAAAGTAGAATGATCTCTAAGTTCGTTGATGCGCGCCGAATCCGGAGTAACGTTCTTGCTAAATCAGAATCAACATGAGAAGGTACAGACTTGTTTTGATATATAGTCATCGTCTCAAGTGCAGGTGAACTTAAAATTAGAAATTTGACAAAATCTATTGCAGATTTCACAGCAGGGAAGTTAAATATGTGAACTCGTCTCAGCTGAGTGAAAGCGCACCTCTGGTTCTCATCAACCCAAGAGTTCACTTTTCCGGCATCAGCCTGATAATGATAGCTGCTGGAAGTATAGCAGATACATAGTATTTTCAGAGCTGGGGAACTTTTCAGAAGATAAACTGCACATAAAAAATCCTCTGGATCATTATAGCACATGCCTAACACAAGATATTGCAAATGCAAACATGGATTTGGAAGTTTTTTCAGCGAGGAACCGATAGCTAAATACTTTGTGAGGTAGTTGTTGATGTTAAGTCTCTGAATATGGGGAAGCTTTGCGAAAAACTTGAGCAAATTGGTAGATCTGCAACGACCATTTCTCTGGACTTTCAACACAATCCGGGAATCAACAACTTTGGGGGTATTTAAAATATTAATATCCTCAACATCACCGAGAAAGAGAAGAAATCGAAGGTTTGGTGCATCGATCTTGAGCAGCTGGAAACCGACACAGTTCTTCAAAGTCAACCTCTCAAGAATAGAACAACAAATCAAATTTTCAAGCACATCTTGATCTAGAGTAACTTGTTCCAGATGAAGATTTATCAAGCTTCTGAAGCCTTTGAATGGGCGGAGGTTGCAGCGAACACTTGTATAAGTGTAACCGTATCAAGTCTTGACAGGCAAACATACATGCAGGCATCAAGTAGGAGGGTTGGTAATCTCCACAAGGTTTTTCGAGTATGAACTCTTTAACAGAGTTTCTTGACAGATGAAGTATCCACCGATCGATATCTCTGAACAATAAATATTCTTGAGCAAGCTTGAACATGTGTATGGGGCCAATGTGACTCATGAGTACATGATCAACTATACTCGCAAATGTATAGTGATCAGTTGGGATGCACTCATCATCAAACACCAAATGCGGTAGCATAGCAGATTTGTACCTCCAATTACTTGACAAAACACTCGTCCTCACTGCATCCCTAATCGGCAAGAGTGACAATATCTTTTCTGCAATATCGCTCGGTAAGTTGCTTAGTCTATCCACCTCCATCAAATCCGAACACGAGCTGGCTCTTTTACTATCCTTCTGAAATATTCAAGCAATTTAAAGAAAAATAATCATCAACCTAAAACCAGGTTCGAAGATATGATTTAGCTGTAAACTATGGTGTGTATATAGAGACACTAAGCACACCAGAGTCGCTTTAATCTCAATTATCACAACTAGTACTTCTATATCATACAGTAATTGAGTAATATATATATATATACACACACACACACACAAACACCAAGAAAACAAAATCAAAAAGCTTCCTGAGCTAAACCCTAGTTTGATCTGCCAGAGAAGATAATATGAATCTGAACAAGAAATTAACTTACCATCGTTTTTTCTTCCCTTGTCTTCAGAAATCTGGGATTGAAGATCGAAGCCAAACTCTTTGCGAAAAGTTGAATGAGGTCAGAATGGGATCCAAACCCTAGTTCTGGCTGTTCTGCTATATCTTTTTACTCTAAAGCGGAACAACACGTGAGAAGGCACGTGAGTAGCTCGGGACCTGGATACATAACCCACGAAGCGGGTCATATTCGTATCCGCAAATGATTATGGGCCACACAGTCTGGACCACCGGTTTATTTAAAGCGAAAAAAGCTTTATTTTTTCTACGAGGAACCAATGGCTTCAGGTTAATTCTTTTTAAAGAAATTCATGAAAGGTGCTACGAGGAACCGCTGACAGGTGCCCTAATCCTGAGGTCCTTTCGATCAAGTGCTGCCCGAATGTGACTGATGCATCCATGGCTCACATAGCACATTGGTGCCCCGTGATCAAGAAACTTGACATCAGCTACTACCATGGAATATCTCACGAGATTCTATTGTTGATCGGGGGAGTTGCCATAATCTATCAATCGTTAATGCTGTTAACTTTCTAGGTTGTTTTAAAGAAGCTGGGGTAGTTCCTTATGATCGAGTATTTAGATACTAATAGGCCTCAAGATAGAGATTCAGAAGCTGATGCAATTGGGAAATCCATGCCGAATCTGAAGCACCTTGAACTATTGTTCTCTGAGGTAACGTCTAAAGGGCTTGGTTTGATATCTGCTGGGTGTCGGAAACTTGAGTACTTGGATGTGTTTGGGTGTACGTGTATACTTGACTAGTAGTTGTGCCATCGACAATGCAACATCTGAGCTCTACAACTTGAAGGAGATTAAGAAGCCATATTTCTACTTACCTGAGGGACATCGTATCCCTGAGGGATATTATAACGGGTCTGCACCATCTATATATCTGTATTCCCTTTGTAGCTTGTTTTATCTAAATTCGCTTCATTCTACTGATTCTAGCAATAAAAAAAAATTTGTGAGCTTTGCGTTATGTATTGTCGACATGTGTCATTGTTATGAATCAAACTCGTTTAGTTATGGTGGGATTGAAATGAAATAATCAGGAGACGAGTTTTTGGAGTTTGATTTTGAAGAGTTTGATTCCTACCAAAAAAATAAAGTAGCATCTTTACCCTTTATGTAAGTCTGTACTACAAAATATTCGATCAGAATCATCAGATGGGATCAAATGCGGAACAATGAACCAAATCTCTTCATTTTTGTCTAATATGATAAAACTAATATTAGATCATCAAGCTAAAATCTTAAACTTGAAGAAGAAGATGAAAATCAAGCTACATTCTTAAGCTTGAAGAACAAGATAAAAGGAAACATAAGGATTTCTGTGTTGCAGAAATCTAACAATGAAGCTTATCAATTGCACATTTATAGCTTGAGGAACTAAACCCTCTAACCAACTCTAAGAGCAATGACTCACTTTGCTAGGATGCAGGATACGTCAACTGTAACAAGCTATAGGACTGGAAACTTTAGAACTGATCTAATACAGGATAGTAAAAATGCACAAGTTTAATGTCTTGCAACTTTGTATAATTGCAAAGGTATTACTGCCAGAAAGAATGAACATTGTTGTCAAGAAGAGGCATACATCATAAACCCATAAAGATCTGCCAAAGTCATAGTTCTGAAAGCAAAATACTACACTGATGAAACACTAGTCACAGTATAATTATCCCCAAATTCAAATTGTTGCATCAGAAGACAGACATTACATCATCATAGAAAGAGGTACCATAGTTATATTTCGGAAATAAAAGAACGTTGTCATTTAGAATCATCTCTAAATTCAGTGATGCACGCCATAATCCTAGCAACTTTGTAGCTAGATTATAACTAACAAAAGGATGCAGAGCGGTGGTACATAGAGTCATTGTCTCAAGCGCTGGTGAACTTAAAAGCAGAAATCTTATCAATTCCAGTGCACCATCAACCTCAGGGAAGCTGCAGTGTATTTTCACACGTCCAAGCTGAGTGTTCGAGCAACTATGATGTTCATCAACCCAAGAGTTCACTTTTCCCCCTATGGCTTTATAATTAGAAGCGAAAACTTCTAATTCTTCCAGAGCAGGGCACATTCTCAGAATGCAAAGAAGAATGTCCTTATCATAATCAGTCCCGATCCTTAAAGAAAGAAATTGTAGAGGTGAACATGGTTTCGGCAGCTTTTCCAGCGGCAAGCAGCTATCAGCTAAATACTTTGTAAATTTGGCCTTCATGCAAAGACGGTGAATATTGGGAAGTTGAGCAAAAAACCTGAGCAGATTACTAGATTTGCAAGCAAACTGATATAGCTCAATATAAACATCAACGATATTTGATGTATTCAATAAATTAATGTACTTAAACCCACCAATAAAGCGAAGAACCTGGAGACTTGGTGCATTGATATTGAGCTGGTTGAAATCATCACAATCCTCCACAACCAACCGCTCAAGTAGAGGACAGTGAGCAATCATGTTTTGAAGCGCATCACCCGTCAGCCTAACCCAAACAATTTTTAGGGTTTTCAAACTTTTGAAGCCTGTGAATGTGGACGGCGGTTGTAGCAAACATTTATGCAACTCTAAATGAGTCAAATCTCGACACAGAAACATAGATGAAGGCAGCTTATAGTACGGCTGTCCCAAGATTTCAAGTATGAACTCTTTGATGGAGTTTCTAGAGACATACAGTATCCACCGATCAAAATCTCTAACACATATATGTTTTGGAGCAAGCTTGAACTTGTATACAGGGCCAATGTGACTTAAGAGAACATGATCAACAGCATTCGCAAATTTTTGTGGCAGAGTTGAGATAGAATGGGCATAAAAAACCAGATGTGGTAGCATAGCCGATATGTACCTCCAGTTAGTTGATAAAACACTCGTCCTCACTGCATCCCTAATTGGCAAACTTGACGATATCTTTACTCTAACATCACTTGGCATGTCGCTAATTCTATCCAACTCCATCAAATATCGAATTCCGAACACGACTTAGCTGCAGGGTGTGACAAAGGCTTCTGACAATTCCTGGACATAGAAAGACTATAAGATTCATTTCATAATCAAAGTTGCGACTCCTAGGGTGAAGCTGCGAACCCAAACCCCAGTTTTGCTAATGATTATAATATGATTTGAACAAGAAATTAACTTACCGCCGTTTTGGCTTCCCCTTATGTTCAAGAAATTTGGTGTTGAAGATCGTTGCCAAACCCTAGTTCTGCTATTCTTGCATGACTGTTTAAAGCGAAACGGCACGTGAAAAGGCACGTGAGTGGCCGGCACTTGATCAATGAACATAACCCACGAAGCGGGTCATATTCGTATCCGCAGAAAGAATTTGGGCCGCAGTCTGGGCCACTAGTTTGGTGGGTCAAAATTATTTAACGCGGTAAAAACTGCCGGGTATATAAAATCTCAGCTAATAATTAACTCTTTTCTTTTTTCTTCGTCCTCTGTTTTCCTCTCTGTACTTCCCTCATTTTCTCTAAGATTTCCGAAGCGAAAAGGCTTCATTTTTCGACGAGGAAGATTGACCCATCATTTCTATGGCTTCAGGTAACTTGTTCATCTATCAAAGCTTTGATCTTTTTTATAGAATTTGGCTCCTGGGCTGCTGCGGAATCTTTTCGCGCTGTTTTTGGAGCTGGAAAGAGTTTTGTGGAGTTTTGCAGGATTTATGTGTTTAAATTTGAACCTTGTTGCAACCCTTTTGTTAATTTGACGAAAAGTTTATGACTTTTGAGGTTTTGCGTTCTGGGTAGTGATTAATAGTCGGATATGGATTGAGATGTGTCATTGTTTTGAAACGAATATGAGCTAGAACTCATTTGGTTACGGTGGGATTGAAATGGAGTAATGAAGAAACGAGGTTTTGGAGTTTGATTTTGATGAGTTTGGTTCGTAGAAATGAAGTGAAAGTTGGGTTTGATTAAGTAATGGTGTTTGTTGCAGATTTTGCATTCAAAGTTCCAGCTGAACTTGAAACGGCTTTGCGGTTAAATTCAGTTCATCACTATGTGACGAAGAGGCCGTGGCTTGGTAAGTTTCTGTGTTTGCTTTATTATGTCTTTTTAGTTTTTAATATAATAGCTTTGTGTAGATTGTTTATGTTTTCTTATTGTTCAGATCTTTATGGAGTCAATGTGAGACCTGTTGCACCATTTGGAAGTATGAGTAGAAAACCGAATGTTGATCCATCATTGTTACACCGGTACTTGCCGGATGAGCTGCTGTTTGAGGTATTAACTTAAGAAATAGCTGCTCTTTAACAGACATTGGCAGCTATAATGAAATTGCAAATATTCATTTACGTTATTTATCATTTATTCATTAGAAAGCTTCAAAAAAGAATGAACAATAGAGGTGGAAGGTTTATAATCCCTTAGAAGGAACGAAGGAAATGATAATTTTAAATGTTTCAAATGAACTTCACCTAAGTCCATAGGTCTAATAGTTCCTTTTCCCGTGCTTTGTAAGCATGTGTTCCTGATTCTGAAGCATTAAGAGAGTCCTCTAGAATTGATATGATTTCGATTCTGGGTCATTAGCACTGGGGGGATTGGAATATGAGAATCACGTGGTCTTTGACTGCAAAGATAACTGATGCATAGGTTCACCTGTATAGAGTTGATATATAAGAATATATAAGTGCCTAGTGCATATGATAGAGAGGTGATATGAATTGTCATATGCAGGTCTTTGTACGAATGACTCCATACGACATGGGAAGGGCATCATGTGTTTGTCGAAAATGGAGATACACTATCCGTAACCCTGTGTTTTGGCGCATTGCGTGCTTAAAAGCGTGGCAGGTATTATTGGTGTTGGTGTTAAGTTTTGCTCTAGTTTTATGTCTGGTGCATGTAAATATTGGATTTTAATGCTGAATCCCCATTCATGAAGCTTTCTGGAGTGGTTGAAAACTATAAGATTTTACAAGCAAAATATGAGAGTTCATGGAGGAAAATGTGGCTTCTAAGACCAAGGGTCCGCACTGATGGTAAGCTTAATCTTTTCTCCTACTTTTCTCCTTCAGCATATGTGTCTAGACCTGATATGCTTGATACTTCATGCGTGATCAATTCCCTTTCCGTTTTTCACACCTCAGGTCTGTATGTGAGTAGGAATACCTATATTCGCACTGGCGTTGCAGAATGGAAGGTCTCTAACCCAGTTCACTTGGTAAGAACATAGTACTAACAACTACTCCGGGATTCTTCTTTTCCCTTTACTGGAAGGTCTCTAACGCAAAGTTACTCCTGTGTGTGCATATTTTGAACTACTGATGTATATATGAAGATAACTGGAGGTCCCAAAACCAAGAAGTGAAGCACTACCTACTTGTTTTAAATTATTATGATAGAAGGTACTTCTTGGTTTTGGGTATATTGTAGGTCCATTGTGCCTATTGCCTGGAAATAATTTACTTCTTTTCTTCCCTGATAAATCAAACCTCAGTACCTGGTAAAGGCTGATTCTCATGAGATCCTTGAAAATTACTCCTATTTGGTTGTATCTGTAATCCAGTCGGGAGTTTAACTGCCTTTTAGCTTTGTCCTTGGTGACTAGTGCCTTATCCTTGTGCTGCTTTCTTTCTTATATGTTGTAGTTTCATCTGCCCCCCACCCTTACACATCCTCTACTCTCTTTTTGTTTCTTTTAATAAATTTCCCTTGCTTCTCAAGGCTTTTTTAAAGGAAAAAAGGAGAAAAAAACAGAAAAAAGTTGCAAATTAGTCCATATGAGGTTTCTTTTCTTTTCTTTTCCTTTCCCCTGTAGTTTGTGGTCAATCAATCTGTTCTGGTTTTGCAGGTCTGCTACTATCGCTACATCAGATTCTATCCTTCTGGCAGATTTCTTTATAAGGTGGTAATTGATGAAAGTTTAAATAGTAATTCTGAGTACATCAACAATAGTTTTCTGTTTTCTGATTGTCACTATTTATCCGTCTTCCTGCATGTCAGAATTCATCTCTAAAAGTAAAGGATGTGGCAAAAATTATGAACATCCGTGCAGCCAAGACAGACTCTGTTTTCAGTGGCCATTACACATTGTCAGATGATAAGGTCACAGTTTATCTTTCTCCCTTATGGCCAATTTTTACAAGTTCAGAATTTGCTCATCTAACATTGAATTTTCTCCATCGGCTATTGATGTCTGTTGGATGCTTTTAATCACAGCTCTCTAATGTTCCCTTGACTTAATTTGCATTTGATATAAGATATATTACTCCGTTGCAGGTTGAAGCTGCAGTTTTGTATCCAGGAAGGCGTCCGACAGTGTTGAGAATCCGCCTAAGGTACTACAACAGCTCACTTGGGCTGAACTTCATTAAGATTTTAAGATGGTATTTTGTGGAATGGTAGCATGTAAATAGTTGAAGTGCTGATTCAAGCTACAATTGTTTCCTCATTTTGCAATGTGATATGGAGTCAGTTATGCAACTAATTCTAGTGGGAAGAAGAGAAACTGATCAAATAGAAATACACTTGTCATATTGCAAAGATTCTGTTCAAGTGGAAGAAGGGGAATTTCTATATAGATAAGGGTTTGAAATGTCTTGACCTGTGCTTTGATGCAGTTGTCTGTTTTTCTGTCTTGTTTCTACTTGAAAGTAATTTTTTTTCCCTTCCCATCGGCCCCTACAGGTTGAGAGGAACAGTAACAGGGGCAAACAATCGTATGGATTTACTGTCACTTGTTACAAGTGGTATTAACGATAATGAGATCCGTGGCCCTGATGAGGATATCCTCGGGATGGTTGAAGGATGGCAGGATGATGAGACTCACAACCCAGATGTGCCAGCTGTCTCACACAAGAGGGGTCTAACACCTTTTGTTTTCATTCCATTTGAAGAGGTACATTTTCTGTCTATCACTTTGGCCATTAAGTATCTATATCACATGATTTCATTTAAGCTGTTCAGTGTTCCTTATCAATTGGTAAATCAATTTCAAGCAAGTAAATAGGAATGCAGCACATTTCTTTCGTTCTTGTCAAGAAAAGCTTTTTATTGATCCCTCACTCTGAAGCAAATACCTGCTGGCATCGTAGGTTGTCATTTTTTCTTAACTTTTCTATGTGGTGTAGGTGGATACATCATTTCTGAATCTACCTGTGGAGAAGATGGACTATTTTGTGCCCGGCTGATACCTTAAAAGAGTATCTTCCTTTGTACATACACAGTATTTTAGTCTTGAGCTTTACCAGAATCCTTCATTCTCTTTAGTTTATTTGTTTCTACAATGTTGACTTGAAGCCATGTGACATTTTATCAGTGCGCTCTGGTTATATGCTTCTGGTATTCGTTGTTTGCTTCATTTGTATGTACCAAAAAAGAATGTTGAATATGAACTGTGTTATACTTGTAATCTGTTGATAAAATAATGTATTTAATAAATAAGTCAAGTATTTGTAAATTATACATTCAACTTGATTTTGTTTCAAGTGCATAGACTGTGGATATGCTCTTATCATCATACTTGATCAACACCAAGTTCCAAACAGGGAGATAAGAAAACCAAGATCTTTTCTACGTTTATTTCTGTTGCCTTGAACAAGCATCACATATAAAACAGAGGAGCAGAGAAAGGTTTTCCCTATTCAAGCTTACAAACATCTCGGTGATTCCTCACTAGAAGTACAGTTGTTTATTACACAAAAGTTGCTTCTAATTCTATATGCTAGACTTGGTCTCAGGGGAGTACAGCAGAGAATTCCAAGAAGGGTTCTTCGGGAGGAAAGTGTCCTGCCAACATAAAATACAGTAAAATGTCACAACCCAAAACAGGGTAGGAGCTAAGGAAGTATGAAGCCAAGAATATGACAAACTCACAATAGGTTTTAAATGTCCATCCCATCCTATTGATTTCAAAGTTCAAACCTTTAACCCAAGTTCCTCAAACTTCCTACTTCCATAATTCCATTGATCTTAGATACCTAACAATGAATTGCTCTAGTATCACCAAACCTCACATCTGATTGATTACCATTATCTATTGCTATATGCAACAAACCAACAAGTAACAACTGATTAGAGGCTTAGAGCTAAATCTATCTCATTTCTCCAAGAAGATTGTAAATGCCAATAGCTATGAAGTACAAGAATCTCAGTACCCAATTAACCGAATGAATACAATCATTTCTAGAGGTGCCAATATCATCAACAACCCTGTAAAACCATGTTGATGCCACACAACAGAGAATTTCAGAGAAACCCAGAAAGGGGAAGTGGCTTGTTACTTACAGAGACGTAAGAACAGGTGGGGATGACAGAGATGGAGTTGGCTTTGGCGTGGTTGAAGGCAGCAACGCAGAGATGGGAGGCCAAGCCCAAGCCTCTCTTGGAGGATGGGACATAGGTGTGAACCAAGTCCATCACTTTTCCATTTTCTCTGAGAACGTAGTCTATGTAGGCTTTCTTGTCCTCTGACTCGAACCTATGCTTGGCTTCGTTCCACACTATCTTTGGTGCCGATGAACCGCCCCCTGCGACGTCGTCTGCGGTAGCCATCTTCCACTCTTTCTTCTCCTCTCGCGTCTGTGTCTATCGATCCGTCTCTCTCTAGTCTCTTTACATCTTTTGAGGCACGCAGTACGCACGTGATAAATAGTTTTACAAGTTAGATGTCTACCTTTACAATTCTACGGAGCTATTCTAACGAGGACTCTTCAGTTGAGAACTTTTGAGTTTATGGTTTAAAAAACTCATTTTTCGATCACATTTTGACATCTCATCCGTTCAGTTTTTAAGTTTATATGAGTATATCATTTCTACAAATTTTCAGCCAAGTTGGTGTTTGTTAAGATAACAAACTAGATCAAATTAATGGACGAACCAAATCTGTCCAATATGAACCGTTCAAGTTCATAATTGATAAATCACACTTATGAATGCCTTAACAATTTTCAATATAGCTGAAAGTTTGGAGAAATGATCTACTCATAAATACCTATAAACTGAACGATCAAGATGTGGATATGAGATCAAAAGGTGAGATAAGCCGAAAATTCCTCAAGAAGTCCTCAACTTAAGGGTCCTCATCAGAAGGGCTTCGTACAACTCTATGTCCTATACTGATAGTTTTGACGACATACTTCAGTCTAATTTTTGTGACAGCTCCGTTAAGAAGATGACGAGGCAACACTGAGTTAAAAAAAAAAGAAAAAAAAGCAAGAGTAAGTTTTGTAGACGAGTATTTTTGATAGGGGATTGTGTGAGATGGGTATGTGATACTGGTTTGTCTGCTATTCCGAACGGTATAACATGCCTTATGACTAAAGAAGCTGTCCAGCAAAAGAGTGGTGGTTGGTTGAATTTTCGGTCATGAAATTTGCAAGATATTCTATACCGAACCGTATAGCAGAATTTTTCATGTAATACATACAACTAAGAAGATGGAACATGTGCTAAACTGTGCTAGCAACGGGGGCAGGAAACTTTTGTCTAGGAATAAGGTTTGTATCCCATACCCATTTGGCTTTAGTTACATGAGTTTAATTTCATACTTCAAATTTGAGGATTTCTGTTTAGGCTTTTTCCTTGATCTTTCAATGAACCCCTGGTCTTATGGTGGTGGAATAGACACAGTTTTGACATCAGGAAGAACTAAGAAGTAAGAACATGTAGAGAGAGATGTGTCCTTTATATTTTCTGTGTAGAAAAGTATAAACAATATCTAGAATTGTTTTGACAGATTAAGAAAAAAAAAAAAAAACCAATCAAAGCCAAGTTGTCGTGAACTGGTATCAACAGAATCATACATGGCTATACAACATTTGGATCCCACACTTCTTGACCTTCAGTTTCTCCAAATTTTCGTAAGAAGTTGCTTCTTGGTAGAAGTGAAAAGACGCCTCAGTTACCTTGTCCAAAGGAATGGGGGTACTTCTGCGTTTGTTTCCTTCAAGCCAAAATGTGTCCTTGTTGAAGAGTGCCAACACCTGATCTGACTGGACACTTTCTGGTATTGTACATTGAACCCATGGGAGTTTGTAACTGTATTCATAGTCGTCACCATGGCAGGTCTTAAAACTACACTTACATGTCATGGAAAAGCCATTATCATCATCATCAAAGTTGTTAAGTCCAAACACAACAGATACAGCAAAACCCAAGAAGTTCGCTGTATCGAACCAATGTGGAGGAAACTTGACATCTATTTGACATCCCTCAGCTTGATAGCTGAACCAGTCTGGAATTACATTTCCTGCTGATATGACGATGAGTTTTTGTATCTTGCTATCAGCCTGTAACGAAATTAAGTCATAAAAAATAATTATTAGCAACTGTTCCATAAAATGCAGATATGACATAGCTACTTGATTCAAATAAGTGTTAAATGTTTGTGCACGCTTGAGAGAGAGACACATACACCATCGCACAATGATGACAATCGCCTAATTCTGAGCACTGCATCACTCATTATGCTGCTCCTTGAACTCTCATCCAATTCGAAGCAATTAGAGAACACAAGTCTCTCCTGAACAGGACAGTGATTAAGACCTCCAACATCTTGATGATCCCACCGCTGTGGCTTAAGTGTAGACCTTGCCACGGTCTTCAATGACGTGCAGTTATCTGCATCCACAACTCTTAAGAGCAATGGGAGCTCCGGTATAGATTGAAGCTTCTTGCAATTTTTCAAGTGCAGCTTGCGCAGACGACAAGCATGTTTGATGTTTTCAGGTATGCTCTCAATCAGAGTTCCGCTGAGATGTATATCTTGTAACGATGATAGGCCAATGAGACCATCAGGAACTTCTAATAGATTGCAGCCACTGAGGTTTATACTGGTCAAAGAGCACGAACCAACTGAGAGGGGAGGCAATCTTTTCAGTTGCTTACAGCTTATGAGATTGAGCTTTTCCAGACGGTTTAAACAATAGATACTATCTGGGAGAGAATCAAGGTTTTTGCATTCAAACAAGTGTAATTCCCGTGGCCCAATTCGATGTTGATCACCACCATGCAAATTCAGCTTCCAAGCAGTGCTTGTGAGATTCTTAAGGTTCTTACAATAACTAAGACCTAATAGATCAAGTTTTTTGTGAGACCAAATCGATGTTGGTATATCCTGTATTGCAGTCCCAGATAAACGCAAGTATGACACATTGCATGGTATCTCAGGAAGAGTTTTAAGCTGTGAACACCAGCCTAAATTCAGATGAGTAAGCTTGTCAAGAGTTTTGAAATAAGAAGGAAGTTCATCCAAACTTTCACAATGAAGAAGATCTACCGTCTCAATATTGAGACAACGAGAGAGATCTGGAACTTCAATCAAGTGTTTGCAGTATCTAAGATTCATCCTTTTCAAGTTTTCAAGATTCTGCAACGAATAAAAACCGACGCGAGAAAGATTAATACTAGCTACAATTTATATATACTTCTATAGTTATATACAAGTAAACGTACCTGGCCCTTATTCCAAAGTCGCTCAACTGCACTACCAGGCATATTAAGCTCAACAAGGTTGATTGGAGAAAATTTTGAAGGCAAAGATTTCCAAGGGTATCCATCCCACTGGAGATATCCAAGTTCCGGAAGAGACTCGAGACCTTCAGGAAGCAGGTCCACTAGGCTACGTGAGCTGTTTTGAGAGCCACCATCCAAGTTTTCCAGACTTTTCGTTCCAATGAAACTGCGAAGAAAATTGTGCGACTCTTGCAATAAGTAACTACAATTTTTTGATTTGGCAAAGAAAGACAGCAGTCGTTTGGCCCCATGAAGCAAAGGAAATGAGACCAGTTGCTGCTCTTCTGTATTCATATTTCTCCATGATGAATTTTTTTCTGATGCCCAAATTTTTAGCAACTTCAGGTTATACATATCTCTGAAGGCTGCAGGACTCAACTGTAGCTCTGGAATGCTAGACATTTCCAGGAACATAGCTTCAACTTTTGCAGTTCCCTGAGAATCAAGGTTAAAATATAAATGAGCGAGCCCTATATAGAAGAAACTCTACTCAAATGATCAGAATTTAGAATACAAAAACTTCATCGAAAAAAAATTTAGAATACAAAAATGAACATTTACAGCACAAATTCCTAAGGACGTCAGTGAAATATGGATCTTACAGTATTATTTTTCAGTACTCGATAAGCATCTTCATTCCGCAATCTACTGCGATTTCCAGGCTCTTCTATACATTGTTCACGAACAATTAACCAACCCATTGCTTGCACCAAATCATGCATCTCTAAGCGGTTGTCTTTTGAAATTGATATAAGAGACATATATATCAGAAGTGAAATTCCGCGTGATGCACAGAACCCATGTATCTCTAAAATTCTTTTTGCGTCACAAATATTTTCCCCTTTGAGATAACATGCAATATCAAGAAATATTCCCTTCTCATTATCTTCTAGTCGATTATAACTTAGTCTCAACACATCATGGATTGTTTTGTTGGGAAATTTCTTCAACTTTTTCAATTCATCTCCCCATTCTTCTATGCTATTGCAATGACGGAATGTAGAACCCAAAACTGTAAGAACTAATGGGATGCCTTTAGCATAATCTACCACCTCTCTGGACAAGTCTGAATAAGCTTCTCTAGAAGAGTTTTCTTTGAAAGCTTTCAATTGAAAGAGCTTCAGATCATCAGGACTATCTAGTTTCATCACCCTGTAAACATGATCATCATCCACCATTTCCTTCAGTATGCACCTATTTCTAGTTGTTATAATGACTCTACTTCCAGCACCAAACTGAACTTGATCTCCAGGTAAAAAGTCTAAATGTCTTGACTCACTCACATCATCAAGAACAATAAGGACCCTGGTACGAGAAAGTCTGTCTTTAACAACAACTGATCCTATAGATGGAGTGTCTATAGTTACATTCTTTTCATCTAACAAGTCACACAGAAGTTTGTTTCGTAAATGATCTAATCCATCTTTCTCTGATTTTTCAGTAACCTTCGGAAGAAATGAACAAGCATGAAATTGAGTAGAGAATTTTTGAAATACAGCATCAGCAATGATGGTCTTCCCAATACCACCCATACCCCAAATACCTATTGTACGAAAGTGAACATCTTGATTGTGCATGCATAACAATGATTCAATCTGTTGAATGTGAGGTTCAAGTCCAACGTATCCTTTTAAGTCAATTGACGAGTAACGACTCAACTTCTTCGAGATGTCATTGACAATAGTCTCAACTAATTTAGACTCGGGCCTATATGAAGAAAATAATAGTGAGTAACATACGTTCTAACTAATTAATTACTAATGATCATCTCCATCGATAGAAGCTGATAAAAAATGAAAGTACCAAATTACCTGATATCTTGTGAAGTAAACCCGGATAGATTGGCTGTTGTTGTCACAGCTTGCCTCCACATGCTTACCTTGTTGTCTTCAAAACGTCCGGAAAGATAAGCAAATGCATCTTTATAGCTTCCCTGCTGTTTTCGTACATGTGATGGATCTATGTTGTGAAAAACCGGTATAACAAACTGTCCATTTCTTTCCTTGCAATCTAGTATATGCCAAAGTTCATCTAAGCACCATCGCGAAAAAGCATAGTTTTCTGAGAAAATGATAACAGAAAGCTTCGACTGCTTGATTTCTTTCACTAGGGAAGGTTCAATTGAATCTCCTCTCTCAAGTTTATCATCTATGAAGGTGCGGATTTTCTTCCTTTGTAAAGCATCATAGAGATGGCTGGTAAATGCTTGGCGGGTGTCCTCACCTCTAAAACTAAGAAAGACATCATATTTTTGTTGTGGGAGCAGATCAGGAGCAGCCATATCCATGACCTGCAGCAAACGTATTCATATGTGCATGCAGATACCGTACATACTTTAATATAAGAGACGACTTGATGAACTAATTAGCGGGATCCTACAACTCTGCAAGGGTTAAAAAGTGATTACCTCAAAAAAACAAGCTGCATAGACGTACGAGAGGTAAACAAGTTGCCCGGTGATTCAAGAAGTAAGAGCTAGCAAGAAACAAGCTTCAGAGTTCAGATCAGCATATATAGTTATATACCTGGCAGCAACTAATCAAAACTAGTTAGCTAGGCAATTGTTAAAAGATTCTTCAATGCCAAGAAGTTGCGAGGTTAATTCTATTAAACGACAACGTTACCACGTTGGCATTTTAATTGCGCGAGTGCTGAAGAGTAGAAAATGTGCATTATCAACAAAGGCTTTGGCTACATCCTGTTGTTGTATTTGCATGATTTGAGGTAATAATCAATCAATCAATCAATCAATGTTTTTATAGTGCTAATAACACAACAGCAGCAGCAGCAGCATTATTCTACATTTCGGTTCGCAACTTGGTCTAAAATATTCTACACCCTCAGGCCGCGACAACCTCAAATCCTCAAAACACGATACACCTGCCACACCTGCCCTGCATGAGTGTGACATTTCCACACACGAGAGTGCGCCCTTTTGTACGTGTAGATAAAAGTGTTAGTAGCCAATAGGGAGAGCTTCTAACGAGGATCAAGTGAGAACTTTCAAATGAACGGTTTGATCAAGGTTTTGACTTTTAATTGATATTTTCTAATTCCCATGTGCATATCATCCAACCATTCATTTGAAAATCTTCACTTGGTCCTTATTATAAGGTCCTCATTGGAAGCTCTCCCGTAGCGAATATTGTACATTTTGGATAATTGTTTGACTACATGTTTGTTGTAAAGACTGTGATATCATTTTAAGTCTTTGTTATTAAGGGTTTAGACTTTAACGTTCCTTTTTTGTATTCAGCACAGTTTCAGTAACTAAAACTTGAACATAGCCACATCATCCCTTTATTTCAAGAAAAGAAAAAAAAAACAAACCCAACTATGTTACATATTACAGACTGATGAAAAGTTGAAAACAAAATACAAACATGCTCAAACAAACAGAACAGGACCAACAAGGAACCAGGCGAGCTCAAACAAAAGCAACCAACAAGCACTGAAATTTGCAAACTCTTGAAAGATAAAGTTTTGGAGGCTCTCTGATGATGATTCCGCACGACTTCAATCCAGATCCACACCTCCAAAGAAGAACAAGTCTCGAATCAACTTCGCGAAGGAGATCAACTTCTGCTTGCCTCTTTCGATTTTCTCTCCTCTTTTAATAAGAAAGTATAATAAAAAGAAAGACCACAGACAGAAGTAAAAACAGATCTCTGTCCAACAACCCGACGAAAAGGAGAACAAGCATAAAAAAACTCCGGTTGACATAGAAAAGCTGCTGCAAATTCTGCCATACAGGAGAACCAGTAGGACCAGCAGGGGCAGGAGGCGGCTCGGGTATGGGCTGACCCCGTGAAGGGTTTCTGGTCACATAATCCTGCCAACAGAAGCCAACAACACAAGTATAAAAATCCAAAAGTGTATTTTACATGTTATATATCATTGTCTACGGTTTGTTTCTCGTATGTAACACATATTATTGAACAAAAGATATTCCTCCGTATTTCGATAGCCGGAGCGACCTTGTTTGCGGCGGTGATGGTGACGGTGACGTCATCCGGACCACGGGACCAGACAGGATGCGTTCGGGATTAGTTGGTGGCGAGGGCAGTGCTACTACAAGTCTACAATTAAATTCTGTAACCAAGGGTGTTCGTAAATCATTTGTAATCAAGCTGTGTCCTAGTTAATTAGAAAGTCTCTGTAATACGATCAAGCTGTGTTGTTCACTTTGTTTGTTATCCAAAACAAAGAGAAAATTCGCCAAAAAAAAAACAAAAGAGAGAAAAAAAAGAAGTTGAAGCTGAAGGTAAAGTGAGGTAGTGAGTTACTGACAGCGGCGACATCACAGGTGGTCTCGACGTCCCAATGTTTTTCATCGGCGTAGTCGAAGGCGTGGCACAAGAGAGCGTCACGAAACCTGCGCGAGGCAACTGTATCGATTATATTCATCTTTGGCGGGTCTCCGTTGACCTCGAATTCCACATAGAAATCCTCATTGTCCTCTATTTGGAACCTATTCTCGGAATCGTTGAGAACTATATTTGGCATCGTCGTCGTCTTTTGCTACGGCTTCTCTGGTTTCCGACTCCTCCCTCTCTCTTCTCTGTGTTCGTACGCGTAGAACTTCGACTTTCCGTTTCTCGTATTTGTAGTAGATTGTCACTTATATTATAGACCTTTAGAACCTAATTATCTCGTACTTCTACGAAGACGACCTATTTTTTATGCGAGAAAGATTTAGAAAACGACATTGGAGCCCGCTTGGAAGGTATCAATAAATCATGTTCTAAAATTTATAGACCTGAAACAACGTAATCTCGTTCTAGAAGTTGACCTTTCACTTTTTTTCTCCCTTAGAAAAACTTCGTCAAATACATAAATTAAGCCAAGAGAGTCCTCACTCCTTAGAGACCAAAAGAGGCTCAAAAACCCGAAAATGAATACACTAAAGAACGGATATTGAATCACACTCCAACAAGAGGTGATGCCATCCTCTTTAAAAGCAAGATATCGGTTATATTGATTACCGCAAGAAGCTCTGCAACGAGCGAGGTTTGTAACCAATTCCATTAATCAGACGGTTTCCTCAAGCCGCACCACCCAACCTTTTTTTGATTGAGGTCACAAGGTTTTCTCAAAAACTTTATAGGCCCACAAATTAATCTGTGTTGTGAGGTCTTGTCATAATGCTCCCTCATTGTTTAAAATATAACTATCAATACAAATTTGAGACCGTACATAATTGTCAATGCAATGAAAAAACCCACATGTGGCGAAGATGTTTAGTTGCCGTTGAAAATAGTAGAAGCCCTAGCCTTCTCTAATCACTAAAAGAAGATTGAAATTTAACTTTAATAAGTGTCGACGATATTCAAACCTAAGTACTAAGGTTCCACATCTAACTCTTAACAACTCAATTACTTACATGTGATGGTTTTTTTTTTTTTTGATAGGTACTTACATGTGATGGTTCATGGTTGGTTCGCACCACCCAGCCTTTGATCCGCTTCTTGTCGAAGCCCTAAGGCAAACCCATTTCTTTTTAGACAAAACGGCCATTTGTTTCCCAATGCATCTTTGATAATTTTGATAATTCAGTGGGCAAAACGGTCATTCAATCACAGTGGTTCATGATCCCATAAGTTTATAAATCCTGAGCTTCCAGTGATGAGGGCCACAGCATACTTCCACTTGATACACGAATCTAGTCCAACTAGTCTAGGACTCTAGGATGATATCAGGATTTTTCAAGCTCAAAATCTCACGAACCAGGTCGATAACCATGCTTGTAGACCCAAAGAATATATAATAACAGAGCGTGTTGAGTACTGATCAAATTTCACAACAAACTACCAACCTTCTCTCTTCAGTGTTACATTCCCCCATTACCATTGAACTCAAGCATTGCTACCAACATTTTTCTTGAATACACTACGCTTCAAGCAAGTAACTCGTATTTAGAAACAAACAGCCTCTTATATCATTCAATTAGCTACTTATATCAATTATATAACAAAACCACCAAAACCCAGTTCTCATCGACTAATCTGTCCTTATTTTGAAGCAAGGGAAAATGGCATTCAGAACAAATGTTTCTTCATAACTACAAACATAGTGCCGCTCAAATAACAATATAATAATTCTAACTAAACTTAATCGAACTTTATAGAGATAACAGAATTGTCGAGGCAGTGAATGTGCATCCTCTACAAAGGACTGAGAGGATCAATAACCAAGCTGATATCCTTAGTCTGCACGAGATTGCCCTGCTCGGGATGAGAGAATAATCCCCACAATGAGACCGTACAAAGCAAGAGCTTCAGCAAAGATGAGGATAAGGATCATGCCAACAAAGAGCTTTGGCTGCTGTGCATTGGCCCTGAAAATAATCCATAAAAGCTGTGAGAAACTGTCATCACACTAATAGAACAGTGATTGTTGTAGTAGTCACGGGGCTGTGGTAAATCCCATGGGACAAGGGGAGAATAAAAGAACTAAATCATGAATCATGATCCAACTGCAAAAATAATACAGTAAAATAGAACCAAGTTCTTGGAAGCATACAGTCCATATAACGACCAACATTTATTAAAAACAAGAATTTATAGGCAACAGAAAAAAGCTAGAACTTCTCAACCTTTAGGGGCATTCCTGCTGGAGCACATTACATGAACCTACTTGTCTCCCTCTAACTTGACAGAATCACACTTTGACACAAACCCAAATCAAAATGCAAAATCTAATACTCATACTTCGTTGGAACAGAATATGGACTCTTTGAATGTCAAACCATAAACTCAATACCGGCTGACAAACACATTCCTACATAAGTCAGGCATCTCAGCATTCCATGTTGTATATCACATTACAGCCATAGATATATAGAAGAACAAGCCCCCTTCTAAAGTAATCCAACTCTTTCCAAAACGTTACCCATGGCAAATGATTTTTATCTACAATAAACAGGAAATCGACACCTACTATATTCAGCTCTTCTGAGCATTCTCACATGTTCATTAACATAATCAACCAAATATTACTCCAAATTCTTTTATATCTCTAAGCATAGTCACTGGTACACAACTAGCTCATATAAAATAAAAATTAAAGTCACGTCTTGTTTCTGTTGTATCAACAGACAGCTTCCAACATTCTCTCTCGTTTTTCAAGTCAGATACAATAGATTATATCATCTAATTATGCAAGCACAAGAATCAGAGTTCAGGGATTACCGGAAAGGTTACCCTTAAAACCAACATAATCACCCATATACTACTCAAAATGCTTTTGATTATCTCTAAGTAAAGTCACTAGCTCGTAAAATTATCTAGTCTTTGTCTTTTTTCTGTTGTATCTACAGATAGCTTCCAACAATCTCACATTTTTCAATTCCGAAAAAAATAAATTAGATCATCTAATTACGCAAGCATACGAATCCAGAGTTCAGGGATTACCGGACACCGGCGTCACCGACGATCCCGATGGCCATTCCGGCGGAGAGCCCGGCGAGGCCACAAGCAAGGCCAGAGGACAAGTGAGCATATCCATCAAACAGGTAATAAGACTTGGCCTTGGGATTAATCCCGGTGCTGATAATCACAGCAATGATGAGCCCGTAGATCCCAAGCACTCCAGCCATAACCACCGGAACGATCGATTTCATGACCAGCTCCGGCCGCATCACTCCCATCGAGGCCACGCCGACTCCGCTCTTCGCGGTGCCGTACGCGGCGCCCATGCCTGTGGCAGAAATCAGAGATTAAATCGAAGTTCTAAGGAGAAAAGAGTAAATTCGTTAGGGATCGGAGATTGAGGACTTACAGGAGAAGACGAGAGCTGCGGCGGCGCCGAGGAAGCCGAAGAAGGGAGCGGTCTCGTCGCCGCTGAAAGAAGAGGAAGCCATCTGTGATTGGAATCTGGGGTCTGTGTTTCTCTCTCTTTCTGGATTTTGGTGAGAGAATGGGGAAGTTGGATCGGAGGAGGAGAATGATTGGATATTTGATTGGAGTGCCTCCACGGCTCCCGGTAATTTTTTTTATATTTTTATTTTTATTGTTTTCTACTGGACTTCTACCTTGGGCTTCTACCTTCCATCCATTTGGGCTTGTGTTCTGTGATGGCCCAAGAATCATATAGTGAATTTCAGATCTCTACCGTTTCTTGCAGTAGTACTTTGTCAAAGAAATCCTTCCCATTGTCGATTATGGTGTGGAGTGTTGCTCTCGCTCTCTTTCCTTACAGAAATCTCGGCTCGAGCTTAGTGGTAAATTAGACAACAAAAGCAAGTAAATTATTACATTCGACAGTCGGAAAATCCTTTAATATGGATAACTTGGTGTCTTCATGAGGATGTACTCAAAACTATTGAGGGGTTTGGGTATCCAAAATCCCACATCAAAAATGCGGTTGAGAAAGTTTTAAGATACTCGAAACTGAAAATTGATAATAGTGTGTCCTTTATAAACCAAAGTGATATGGTTGGGGGTACCTTTTCCTTGTGCAAAGGTTTAAGTTTATGCTGTATCATTTTGGAGAAGAAAAGGAAGTGATAGATTCATATGATGGACTATAGCAAAGGGTGCTGAATGACTAGACCGTCTTTGTTCAAACGTGGATCTTCTGTCTTAGTCGAGTAGGAGTCTCTTTGCTCTTTCTTTTCTTATGCTACTCTTATTGCCCCTATCAAATCCTTAGGCAACTTTACTTACACACCAAGTCTGATAAAAAAAAGGCTACTTTCATCAAGAGAGGTCAGATAAAATTTTCGTTAAAGATTTTTTAAAAATTTAATACGAGAAGCGAGAACTATACTCTTTAGATTTTCATTATGATTAGATTTTCCTTCACAACTTAGGTTAACTCGAAGTACTGATCAAAGAGGAGTACAGACTTGTAAAAGCGTCCAACAAGGGTGCTATTTTTATTGAGATACCTCCAAAAACAGTGATCTTTTCTTATTAATAAGCACACCCCTTTTTCAGGTGTCATCAAGCTTAAACACCAAGTCAGTTGATGAGTCTCTGGTTCCCCGAGTAAGAACTCTGAGACCAGAAAAGCCAGAACAATGATGCCCACGCCGGAAACCAAAGTACTGAAAGTAGAGTCCATCTCAAGACTCGCCCAATGGAGGATTGACAATTTCGGACCCTGCAATTACTTAAAGTCCGATGCTTTCAAGGTCGGAATCTGGAACTGGTACTACCCACCATCCTCTTTTCTCTGATTTCTTTCTTTCTCAAAATTCTATGTTGTGAGTTGGGTTTGAGTCGTGTTGTTTTGTTGGGTAATAATCAGGCACTTTTCGATAGAGAAGAATCGGTATCTGTATATTCGTTTGTTTCCGGAACAATCGCGTTTGACTAAAGAACAGCCTCCTTTTGCTCGCTTTGTGCTTCGAATTACGAGCTCCGCCTTTGGCCGCCAGCCTTGCGTCTCCCCCGGTAATGCTTCTTCTTCTGTTTCACTACACTCCCTTTTTGACGTTTGCTTCAAGTCAAACTCTTTTTGGTTTTTTACCATTGATTGCTTCAATTTGTGTTATAACTTACAGAAACTAGAAAGGTTTAGGTTGGTAAGAGCTGATATTTGGTTGTTTTGTTGGCTGAAAGGGTGGTTTTGTATTGCAATTGAGTTATATGAGATGGTGAAGAATTGGAATCAATACTAGATAAGGAGGTTTCGGTGGCAACATCACTTTCAATTGATTGCATTCGTTAAGGATTTATCGTTTTTATGGCTTGTTCATGATTTGATGAAAACATGAAAATACATACATGCATTCTCTATTTAGCATTGGCAAGTTCACCTACCTGTTCTGCCTCTAACGATAACACTGGAGAATCGCAACTCCAGAAGAAGTATTGAACACATAAAATATTTTGGAAATATTCCATTTATAGCAGACGATGCATTTGACAGTAAAGGTTCTGTTCCGCTAATGATGCACTGCTTCTGGTACAGTTTATGAAAGACTGCTTCGCACACCGGAGGACTTTGCCTGGCCTGTTAATTCCAGTTCCAGTGGTCCCTTCGTCATTGAATTAGAGTTTCTCGACCTGAAGATATCAACTATGAATGTGAGTCCTATTACCTAGTCATCTTTGATTGTTCTATTAAGTATGTATGTTTCATGAACTTTTGTACTTGATACAAATTGCATTTCAATCAATGTTGATTCTTTTTCTCACCGGTGGGTTGCAAAAGCTACATTTAATGATGGAAATTTAAAACTAGCAACTTAACGATTCTAGTTTCAGTTTGTTTTACCTTCAACTCAATAACATGTGGAAAACTAGTATTAACAGAACATGATATGTGAGAACCTGATTTCTTACTGTTATATATCAGTGCACTCATGTCAACACATCCTCGAACTTCCCAGTTCTCTGAGCCCCTTTAATGTTTTCTTGTTTAATTTAGGGTGGGGAGTCTACTCATGTATGGCCTACTGGTGGATTGATGCAGTCTTTGTCAACTCAAAGCACTCTGACATGCCTCTCTCGAATGTTTCAAGAGGGTATCCATGCCGATGTCACCATCAACACTGCGGAAGGCTCTTTGAAAGCTCACAAAGCAGTTCTTTCAGCAAATTCTCCCGTGTTCCGGAGCATGTTCAGTCACGACCTTAAAGAAACAGTGTCCTCCACAATTGACATAGAAGACATGTCACTGGAATCTTGTACGGCCCTTGTCAGTTATTGGTATGGAACCATTAAACAAGAGGATTTCTTGAAGCACCGGTTGGCACTTCTCAGCGCGGCAAACAAATATGACATGTCAGACCTTAAAGATGCTTGTGAGGAGAGCCTTATGGAAGATATTAACTCTGGGAATGTCCTGGAGAGGCTGCACGAGGCCGGATTGTACCAACTGCCGAAGCTGAAGAAAGGGTGTTTGTTGTACTTGTTTCGTTTTGGCAAGATATATGATGTTAGACAGGAGTTAGATGGCTTTTTCGAGTATGCAGACAGAGAGTTGATGACCGAAATGTTTCAAGAAGTCCTTACAAGTTGGAAGCCTGCATAAATCACAGTGGGAGTTATTATTGCCATATCATATATGCAGTCAACTGATTGATACTTGTATATAAATTGTGGGTCCTTTGGTTATATGCATGCCTGAGAGCTCAAGCAAGGTTTTACCGGTGGAAGCAAATTAATCTTTTATAAAGTTTCATATTGAAATTTGTTTTGGTTCAATGATGTTCAATTCTGATGTCGAAGTTAACTTCACTTCTTTTTTGTTTTGGAATTTTGTTTCTTGGTGAGTGCAGCATTCAACTTTCCTGTGTTTAGAAAACGAAAAGAATGTCTTAAAAGATGAAACGCAGAGGACTGCAGTTAAAATCAAATTATTACAAGTATTCAAACGTTTCAAGATTAAATATGAAGGGAACAAGACAATTTCATTTAAAATCCAGAAGTTATCTTGATCTTCACTTATCGCATGTAATAATGTTTGCTTCACGAAAAACATGCTTGAAGAGCATCTTCCCAGTATGCAAACAGCATGATCACAAGAACAAAAATTGACCACCAGAACAAACACAAAATACAGAGTGTGTAATCACAAAATACACAGTATGTTATTACTGCAATGCTGAATCAACCAACTTAACAAAAATGGACATTCATATGGTATGAAACACAGACACAGTCGATGAGCAATAAATTTTGGTACTAAGTCCATATCTTTTTTGGGTACTTCACTTTTTATTTATTCCTATATTTTATTTGTTTTTGGTTTTGTTTTTTGCTAAATTTGGTGCCAGCTTTGTTAATTAGGTAATGTTACTTGGAAACCTGGGCAGCCTAGCAAAGCAAAACCGACTGGGACTAAGAAAAATAAAATAAATTCACACAAATTTCAGCTAATCCTCCCAAACACAGGCATCAAATTTCCCCAAATTAGCATACAACCTTTTACTCTGTCTCTTCCTTCACACTTTGTTTCAATCCCAAACCTCTCTGCTTCTTGACCATGGAGACCCTTTACCAATACTCAATCTACCAAGAAGAACAAAACCATGCTTTCCCCAACACCCAGTTGCTCTCCTGCGACTGTTTCATCTTCAACCTTCACTTCACTCATCAGCTCCAACTCTACTACCCCCAACATGTGTTCATACCTTTGAACTCAATCCAAGAATCCTTCTTTGTACCCTGTAACGTGTTCTTTACACATACCCATGACACCATCAACACCATTCTCTCTGGGACAGGTGTGTCCCTGGACTTCATTGAGGCTTTGGTACCTGAAGTTTACAGCTTTGCTTTGGATGTTGCCACTGTGTTCGAAAATGGGGACCCTGATGAGCATAAAGTGGTCCCTTTCAATTTGGGTGTTGTGGCTGTGACGCCTTATGATGATCATGACCAGATTGAGAGGGCTATTTGGGAATCTGGGCAGGTTTTTAATCCGGTTCCGGCCACCAGGTCGTCTATTGCGGCGTTGAAGAAAGTGAAGGTTGAGAATTTGAGCGTGGTGAATGAATGTAGTATTTGTTTGGAGGAGTTTTCAACTGGGTTGGAGGTTATAGGCATGCCCTGCAACCATGTGTATCATAAGGATTGCATTGTTGAGTGGTTGAAGAGGAGTCATTTATGCCCATTGTGCCGGTTTTCGATGCCAACTTGATTGGGAGTGGATGATCCCAGTTGGGATTGTGTCAAATTGTGAAAGGTATGAGAGTTTATTTTGACATTTGGGATTTGTTGCTGATATAGTGTTTGATGTGGTTGCATTAACTTATTGTGTTTTGTTGATGTTAATGCAGATGTCAGTTCTACTAGAGTATACAAGATATAGGCTGCATCAAAAAGTTTGATGAGCAGAGGATGTACAGGCTATGTGTTGCTTTGTAACATTGATCTTACACGGCTACCGTGGAAATTGGGGTGCTTGATATAGCTCAAGATGAGTTCTTATGCAGGTATGATCACTTCTGTAGATTACAAGTGTTATTGTTATGGCATGTTTGAATTGATCAGCGTAAGGTAGTCATACAAATCTCATGTTGTTGTCTGTCTATATGGATGTGTTGTTTATCTGTAAATATATGACGAGTATGCATATGTGTATGTCTATATGTGTATGCAGTCTCAATGTCTGTATATATTTGTTTCATCTGGTTTAATTTTTCCTGTTCTTAGTGAAGCGTTTTCTCTCCACTCAATGATTTATTGTGAATTATAACCAGTGATTGATCTAAAGTTCTAAACAATATAGAGATTGCATCATGCCATTCATTGGTTTTGCTTAGTTACTGAAGATTAACATAATTGTACTGAATTTCAATGGCTAGGTACTATGGATATATGATGGAGGAAACAAGCACCATTCAGGTAAGACTATGCACACAATTTAGTTTCTGTATATTTTCCACAGTTCTCCGGTTCATCCAAAAACTGTTGGGCTTCTGTATCTCATTGCATGAACCATTTTGAAGTTAGCATTGTATACATTCTTCACATATCAACACTACTGCTCCTTGATCTTTTGCTGCATGTAAAATTGAAAATAGATCAGCTGATCAGGTAGCAAACATTGCTGCCAAGTGAAACAGAGAAATATTATAACATGTACAAATAAATCATTCTGCATTTGTAGGTTGAGGTTAAATAAAATTTGATAGCGAATGTAGTAATTGTGCGCTATAAGCATACTATCTTGCAATGTGCTGTGAACTAATTTGGTGGTATCAGAGTTTGATAGTCAACTGAGGATACGTCAAGTGTTTTATGGGAAAGAAACTGATGTCCTTATACATCAAATCTCATATTTGTATTTTGGTTAATGTGTTTGCAATTTTATTTTCATTGAATCATCCTTAAGCTGACACAACCTTTTCTTGCTCTTTATTATAAAGAAATGATTGCTCACTTATACTCTGTTGGTACAGAAATTACTCAAATTAGCATATCAGGTTCGAAAGGAGCACATCAAAGATAGTCGTGAGGTGAAGATGAAGCTGAAAATACTATTGCATTACCCTTCTAAGTGCAAGCAATTATATGGACAAAGTTGGGCTCTTCTGATAATTCTTCGTCCAGTCCACCATAGAAGCAGAGAAGGAAAATTCTCAGTCACCTCGTGTTGGCTGTTAGATTTTTGATCCAACAAAGAAACCGCTACAGTTCAATAACATATTGATAACTCAATAATGTTGAATCCATAGCATGCATGTATGCTGTAGTAGCTAACATTGTGTTCCAATGCACACAATTTCTAGCCCAGCTCACTGGAGCATATACTTTGCCGCATATCCTTTTTTCTTTGGTCTGTGAAGAACAATGTGAAAAAAGGCTGTGCAGGTTTACTGGTTAAGTATATACGATAGCTACACATGCTTTGAATTACAGAATATCAGTGAGTGCTTCAGAAGATGTGAGTTGCAAAATGTCCTCCAGGGCCTTTTCAGTTTTTCTTTTGTATGCCAAGCTCCTTTCAATAAGGCTTTGCAAATTTGGATTTTTTTTTTTTTTTTTGGGTTTGAAAATAAGGCTTTTAACTTTTTAGGAAGAAGCAGGATAGTTCAATTGACCCTTCTTCTTGGATTTGTTTTCATCCCCATACACCCTGTTTCAGTGAACTAGATCTTGTTTCTCCTAGCTAGATAGTTTCTTCACTTCTTGACCAACATTCAGATTTTTGGAATCTTTTACTTAGTAGGAGCCTAAGTAATCCCATTAGGCCAGGCCCAATTGCTAATCTTCAAATATGTAGTTACTCTCTCTCTCTCTCTC
>NC_020492.1:18873867-18879368 GCF_000184155.1 Fragaria vesca subsp. vesca | reverse complement strand
ACTCTCTCTCTCTCTCTCTCTCTCTCTTCTCTCTCTCTCTCTCTCTCTCTCTCTAACAGGAAGTTTTCTTAGAAACTAAGAAAAGTAACTGGAGGAAAATCAATCCGACAATCCCCCACATAAGAATCTGACACCTGTCCTTGCACAAACCCTAACCCTAACCCTAACAGTCGTCAACTCTAAAAACATCACCTCCTCCTCTCCGTTCAACATTGCCGCGTCTTCCGTCTTCTTCAAAACCAAATAACCAATTCTACTGAAACGTCACAAACCCAGTGCACAAGAAGCAAAGAAGGATCTGCAATTGTAGATACCTATCACCATCTTTCTTTCTTTTATCGATGGCTTACTGCTGACGTTAATTAAAACTTCTTCTCTTACAGTCTATGCGCACTGACTCTTCTCCTAATCCCAAATTCTCAACTATAAAAAAGTCTCAAAACCGGCAGGTAATTCAACGTATATCAGAGATTGAATTGATTCATCATTGTTTCCTATCATCATAGATAAAATATTTTTCAGAAGTTTTTGGGCCTAACTTGTGAGATGTTAATTCCGTTGGGTAAGTCGTCTTTGTAAATTATTTAGATTTTTGGATCATCTTTCTATAGTTTGATTGAGTTTTTCTATCCCTGGCAGTCTGAACATAGTTTGTTTACCTAGTAGTGATTATTGTTGTTTGAACTTACTAAGTTACGTTCAAAGAGAAAATTCATAGATCTACTGAAAGTTAAGGAGCCCTAGTTTTGTTTTGGCCAAAAATTCAGCCTGGTGTTTCTTTGTTTTCAACTAAGTTAGCTAGCAGGACTGCAGGAGCTTCATCGTCAAGTTTATGACCAATTTGAATTTCATTGATTTAGTTTTTTTTTCTTGTTACAGGTTTTCAAAAAGAAAAAGCAGAGTTAATTAACGGCGGTTACTTAATTAGATTGATTTTAATCCCATATATAATCACTTTACCAATGGTAAACAACGGTGACTTTTTGTTTACTGCCGCCACTGACCCAAGTTCTATCTCCGATTCCGACCTTGGAAAAATCTCCGACCATGCCGTTCTCTGTCTCCGGCGGTTCGTCATCATATAAGAATTTCAAACAAATAACCCGCCACCGTGAGTTGTCTCTCCTCCTTTTGCTTTCGTTATTTCTTCATCATTTGCCTGATTGCCTCTATGATATATGATCATTCAAGCAAATGAATTTGTACCTAACTAGTTCAATACTCTCTTTTTTAATGAATAATTTGGAAGATTAGTGTAGGAAAATGGTTGTAGATATATCGAAGCTCAATCAACTTTGGATACATGAGTCGTCTAATGATGAAGATTGCAATTTGTTAGGGCAAAAAAGTTTGTCAAATGATCGACCTATTTCTAGAAATGAACAAAAAAATGATCTCTCATTGAAAGGGCCCTGATATATATATATATATAGCCCTTCTTGGCTGCGGACGTCCGCACCAAAGTTTTTGGTGCGGATTTCTATTTTTTACACCACTTTCCGATTGAATTTCCTCAAACTTCCTTCTAGACATATCTAGATCATCTTGTGTAGATCATCTCTGAAATTTTTCAGCCAATTTGGTGATCGTTAAGGCCCTCAAACTTGTGTTTTTCTGTTATATACCTGAATCGGACAGAATTCAGTCCGTCAGATTTGTTTTTCGATTTTGAGGGCCTTAACGATCACCAAATTGGCTGAAATTTTGCAGAGATGATCTACACAAGATGATCTAGATATGTCTAGAAGGAAGTTTGAGGAAATTCGATCGGGAAGTGGTGCAAAAATGGAAATCCGCACCAAAACTTTGGTACGGACGTCCGCACCTGAGAATTCCTATATATATATATATATATATATATGCTAGCTGCAATTTAAACGACCTAGGGCAAATTCATTTGTAGAGATTCATTTTGTTGTTATTTAATGTGATCATTGCATTTGGCTGTAATTTAATTCATATATCTATATATGTGTATGCTTGTTGATAACCATTTGTTGGTTTATTTAGGATTATTGTATGAGATGCTTGCGTCTTGCAAAAGGAAGGACTCAACAAAATGGAAGGTACCAAATTTGATATACGTGTATACACACACATGCATACATACCTTATATGTATATGCTTTGGAGGATTAATTCATGTTTCGTTTGTATACAATGTAGGGTGTATAAGCATAAGTTTTGTAATTTGATGTTTACAGCTTTACATAATTGAAAAGGTAGCTCAAATCTTACCTCAACATTAGGAGTGTTCTGTCACTCTTAAGTTTGAAGCCTTATAGGGTCTCTATAATGGGGATTTGGGTAGTAGGGAGAGATGCTTCTTTAGGGTAAACAGTTGTGCTACTTCCACCACAAAAGCTCCCACACATTTACTTTCTTGCTAATTAGTATCGTCTTTTATTTCATTTGTTAACTCTTGATAATATTGTGATGATGTTCTCTTTGTTTACATGAAATTTAAATTCATTGTGTTTCCTGAATCTACAATTCTAGCTGATTCTCTGTAGGTACTTATCATGGATAAACTTACTACTAAGATAATGTCTTCCGCATGCACACTCAGTGATACAACAGAAGAGGGTGTTTCATGTAAGATTTTTTTTTACTTTGGGTGTTTGCCTTGGTCAGTATAATCTTTTTCTGCTCAATCTATGCTGCATTAAGCTTTTAAAAGAGAAATTTATCGGTCACAGTTTGCAAATATTGTTATCACGCTCTGCATGTACGTTGTCAGTGTTTGTTTAACTGTATACCGTACTACTGTACTATTTGACTATTTATATGGAACACATTGTATCTTCCATTTCAGCAGTTCGATCTAAAACTTGTGTTCTCTAATATTTCCACTCTGGAATCCCCATGACTGCGATGATATCTAATATTTGAGTCTTCTAGATATATGTTGGAAATTACTTAATTATATTTTTCATGTAGTCTTGGGGGTTTTGTTAAATATAAAACCATTAGGTGATTAGGGTAAATGGTTGAATGCTATACTGGTTATAAGTTATAATTTATAACATAGTATTTACTGTATTTTCCTTTTGTTTACGCACAAGTTACTTTAATGAATGCATATTTTCCTGCAGTGCTTGAAGACTTAGAAAAGAAAAGGCAGTCATGGCCCAACATGGATGCAATATACTTTATCCGGCCTTCTAAAGAGAAGTAATATTTTCATACTTTTTGGGTTATTTCAACTTAATGTTCCTAACTAACTAGTATGATTTGTTTCTGAAACAAATATATTTTTCATACTTCTCTTTCTTTCTGAAACAAGTACTTCCCACATGCTTGTTTTGTTTACAGACTAAAACATAAAGTGGGAAATTTTCCCGTTCAATTATGTCGAAGTGATTACTGAATGATTTGAATCTGAGTGGAGATGTTGCTAACTCTTGCTCTCCCCCTCTCTCTGTTGTGTTAATTTGCAGTGTTAACTTATTCTTGTCAGACATGTCCGGAAAAGCGCCATTATACAGGAAGTATGTACAGCGTATCAGTAATGTTCTTGTCCTAGCTAGTATTTTGGGGTAACAGAATCTTCCTTTTTCTTTGTGAAGGGCATTTATTTTCTTTAGTTCACCTATATCTAAAGATTTGGTTGGTCGCATCATGGAGGATTTAAATGTATTAAGTCGCATATCTGCATTGAGAGAGGTATAGTTCTTTCCCTTGGGAAATATTTGGTTTACTGATAAATTTGCAGAGGATATGTATCAAACGAGTTGACTTTGGATGAACATGCAGATGAATTTGGAATTTTTAGCTATAGACAGCCAGGTACGTTCATTCAATTTGTTTAATCCCATATCCATTATATGCAGTCATTTTTTATATATATTGTATTCATTTGTTAATCTGTGATTTTTTTTAATTTTTGCACAGGGTTTTGTTACCAACAATGAGAAGGCTTTAGAGCAGCTTTATAAGGACAAGGAGGATTCGTGCAAAGGTGTATTGTGTTTGAATGAGATAGCTGTGCGTGTTGCCACAGTCTTGGCTTCTCTAAGGGTAGATGTTCTAGAGATGTTTAAGTTTTAATTGAAGATTTTGTGAAAATGTTCTGAAGCAATTATATGTTTCCTCAATTTCATAGGAATTTCCTGTTGTGCGCTACCGAGCTGCCAAGTTTCTTGATGCCACCACGACGACTACTTTTCCTGATTTAATTCCTACAAAGCTTGCTGCTGGGATCTGGGATTCTCTCATGAAATATAAAGATACAATTCCAGATTTCCCTGAGACAGAATCATGCGAGTTGCTTATCCTTGACAGATCTGTGGATCAGGTATTCAACTATATGTGCCTGGTTATAAACACATCATACTTAAGTGACCCTTGTCTATATATACTTAATTGGTCTGTGTTTGTGCAGATTGCACCGGTCATACATGAATGGACATACGATGCCATGTGTCATGATTTGTTAAATATGGAAGGAAATAGATATGTGCTTGAAGTAGTAACGTCCCTTCATTTACATGTTTTTTAGAGTTTCTGGTTTGCAGTTTTGGACACTGTAACATGGGATTGTACGTACAGGTTCCAAGCAAAACTGGTGGTCTGGCTGACAAGAAAGTTGTTCTTCTAGAGCATGATCCTGTTTGGCTTGAGCTTCGCCATGAACACATAGCAGAGGTAAGACTTCTGCCTACACCTATCTGCTGGGTTCTCACATGCATAAATTCATCTCTATTTTTTATTTTTTTTCAATCACACATGAACCTTGTCAGGTTACTGAACGGTTGAAGAAACTTGCCCATTTTGTTTCAAATAATAAGGCTGCAGAAATGGAGAATTCAAGGTGTGTGAATACTCGCTAAGAATTTTAGTAATCAACTGGTCACTTTATTCGGTGTTTAGCAGTTACTTTCCTTATGTGTGGTGGTTAGCTACTGCTTTTTACATCTAAAGAAGCTGCACCTTAGGTGGTCCTATAACTCAGATAGTGTTGAAACTTATGTTTGGTTATATTTCATCTGGTGAATAGAGATCAGGACTCTCATGATCAATCTACAATGCAATTGAAAAAGATAACTCAAGCATTACCACAGTATATCAAACAAAAGGAGAGGCTTTCCCTTCATTCGGAGGTCAGTTCTTTCATAGAGCATCTAATTTGAAGTGTGTCTTAATGTCGAAAGATTTTCATAAGTTTCTGTAAAGTTTATGAAGACAGCATATGTAAGTTGATTTAGAAATTCAATTGTCTATGAACATCCTTACGTAAGAACATGCCTTCAAGCTATAAAATAGATTATGGATGGCTTATATGCATGCAGATATGTTACTTAAATTGCTCATCCCCAGTCTTTTCAAATCGGGATTTTTTTTCTTTCTATTTTTAGATTTCCAATATCTCATTAGAAAATCTAATTTTGTTTTTGTATATGATGTTTCAGTTTACATTTTTACCTAAACAAGAGAAACAACAAAGAAATTTCTGTTATATACAGAAAATTAAATACCTTGGAATGATAGTATATTAAATGG
>NC_020492.1:18830055-18873789 GCF_000184155.1 Fragaria vesca subsp. vesca | reverse complement strand
TTTGATCAAGGTTGGTATGATGAAGTAAGAAACTAGAATCATCTGAGGTAATCTTAGTCTAATTCAAGTGTCTCAGCTGAGTATGTTTTTTTTTTTTTTTTTTTTTTTTTAGTTGGCAAAGTTACCACCATGTGATATGGCTGCCGTGAATAATATCAAACTGCTTGGTGGATCATCAGAGAATAGAAACAGCTCATCAGGAATATTTTTTCCGAAGTTTGATATTACTAAGGTATTTAATTCACAGATCTTGAGTTCATCCATTTTATTGATCAATATCTAACAAGCAGTTACACAATAATCAGAAGAATCGTGCATCAAGGAAAGAGCGTCCAAGTGAAGAACCATGGCAGTTTTCGAGATTTTATCCTATTCTAGAGGTATGTTTTAGCTGGCTTTCTTTATACAGTTCTAAATTTTATAAGCAATGATTGCATGAGTTAGTTTGTGATGCTTCCCGATGTTTTGGGGTGCAATCAAACCGAAAATAAATGAGTATCTTGTCAGTTTTTTTTTTCTTTTCATTTTTATGAGCATGGTGCTATGGTTCTTTTCAAATCACAAGAACAAGTTTGAAGTTTCTGATGTGTCTATAGTTGCTGGGTTAGTTGGGGTTAATTTGAACTAGAACAATTTGCACCTCTGTTTGATGAGAATGCAATAAGATCTGACTTGTCCTAAATAAATGCTTATATCGTTGACGGCTCTCTCTGCTAGTGAAGTTTGTCTGCTTAATCTTTGCTTGTTGTAGTATTGTTATTGCCACTTATTATCATGTCAGTGGAGGCTCTACTTCATTCTACATATGTTTAGTCATTTCTTCTTGGCATTCAATTTAATACGCAGGATACATGTACTTTGTTTTCTTGTGAATTCACATGAACTACCATATCCAACCAAATTTTCTCTTCTTTCAGGAATTGATAGAAAAACTTAGCAAAGGTGAACTGTCAAAGGAAGAGTATCCATGTCTAAATGACCCAAAGCCAACTTTAAATCAACTCCCTCAGGCACATTCTATGAGATCAAGACGGACACCGACATGGGCGCAGCGTGGGATTTCTGGAGATGGGATTTCAAGGTATATTAGCTTACTCGATCTTCTGGTATGTGCTGTCCACCAGAGATGCCTGTTCAGTTCATTTGATAGTTGTGAACTATTCATTACTCTTTTCAATGGTTTGGACTATATATATATATATATACTCCTTGGTTTTTAAATCTGATTCACTGCACATTCAGGAAAACCTTATAAATAAAAATCAAACCTAGTATGGTACTCCTAAGTCTTAACTATTTGTGCCCTTCCTTTGCTGTTGTGCTAAGGCATGCATCCAGTGATTTCAAAAAGATGGGCAAACGCATATTTGTATTTATAGTAGGTGGAGCTACTAGATCAGAGGTATGAAAATGTTTCCCTAGTCCTAGTTTGATAAACTTATACGGATCATTGGCTTTCTTACTTTTTTGTTGGATAAGATTATTGAGCCTGTATTAAAATTTCAGCTCAGGGTTTGCCACAAGCTCACAGTAAAGCTGAACAGGGAAGTTGTTCTAGGCTCCACATCTCTTGATGATCCTTCAACTTTTATTACGGTAAAAAACTTATACTCTTCTATCCTCACACAAGCAGATATCTCCTCTATGAATTAGTTGTACTGAAAATGTCTTGGTTGATGTAATGTGCAGAAACTAAAAATGATCACAGCAGACGATCAGCTCTAATCAGAAGATCTCCTAATCCGACATGGAAACCGAACAAAACTTGTGTCTGTAAAATTTTGTGTATAATACTTGTTTCTGGTGGCAAGAGCATCAATCTCTGATTTTGTGATAGAAAAACATGGCCAATAGATACGACATTGCAAGTGAAACTGGGAAGTTTCCGATCGATTACCCCTCCCTAAGTTTCCCTTGGCATCAGTCATCAACCTCAAGAACTGAAATTCCCACAATTTACAGGAGGCTTTATTAGATCTCAGGTTCCTCGTGTATAAATCAATTTCAAAAAACATATAAACTATGAGATTCCACTTTTCAAAAGAAAAGTAACAGTGCTTCTTTTGTGCCTTGAAATTTGTGGGTTTTGTTGTTGCAATCTTATTCGTTAATCCAATATGATAAAAGCATAATTACTTTGATCAAGATTGGTGATATGGTGGTGATATAGAATTTGTTTTGTTGTTTAACTCGTTCTGCTTGAGTACTAGGTGGATTTTGAGTAACAAGATTGCAAAATTGGAAAGCATGAACCAAAGCAATACGGCAATACCCATGATCTAGCACACTTTTGGTTTTGGAGGAGCCTAATTTGGCAAGGCAAACGCTAGAACATGGAAAACTCTTAAACTCTTATATGAGAAATATGACACACTTGCGTATGGTGTACGTTATACCGGTACAAAACATTGCATGAAATATGTAAGAAGAAAAAGTGAAGGAAGTGCGACGAGGGTTAAGTTGGATGTGAGAGGTAAAAAGTGATTGTGGTGTGAGGGCTCAACTCCCGGCAGCACGTTGAGGTAAGGTTGTTCTCTTGATTTGTGGGATGCGAGTTGAAAGAACCCAAGTCGAGTTAATCCTACTCCTCAAATCTTCACAGTTTGTGATTGTGCTACCCACTTTTATCAAATGGGGGTCCCTTCTAACCCGAAGGTAAGGGCGTGCTTAGAGTGACAAACCAAAGCAACCAAACTTTACTTTCCACACATCAATCACTTTAATGCCCTACTTAGTTACAAGCCCCCGCTACAAGGCTCGGCAATAACAACACCACCATCAGTTTGTATGAACACCAAAACAAAACAATTTATTTCGATGTGGGATTTCTAAAACTATAGCTGGGTCGAGATCACTAGATCCATATTGGTAGTTGGGTAAAAGAGCGGGCAAACTAAGCAATCTTTGGACCTTATAATTGGGCCTGAAGACATCCAGAACTCTACCGAAACCTCCAGAGTTGTTCTTGTCCCAATAAAGAGAAACCAAGAAACCAGAAAAGAGCAGGAAAATCAGACAAAGATGTTCTTCTTCTTTGCAGGAGGGGTAGAGCAGCAAGTCCGGCAGGTGCTGAAATCCGGTGCGGGGAGGTGCATAGCATGTAGGTCACCGGCGGATTTGGTGGACTACGAGAAGGTTCTGAAGCTCTTCTTCGTCCCTGTTTGGCGGTGGCCGGGAAAAGAGCCTCTGATGCACTGTAACAATTGTAAGCTCTTTTTTCCTCAGAACTATGCTCTCCCGCCTCCCAGGGAGGATTCCACGGCGGAGGAGCTGCCAAGGTGTCGGGTTTGTGATCGGAGGGTGGAGGCTGAGTTCAGCTTCTGCCCATATTGTGGCTCTGCTATGTGAAATGTGAGAGTCTATATGCAGTTTCACCCTTCAGGGTTTTTAAGTGGTTTATAGAACTGTTCTTGTAAAATGAGGATGAATATGTTGTATTTAGTGTTTCTGGAATTTTCGATTTGTATTTTGTTGTTTCAATAAGAATTGGAGAGGATGTTATGATACAAGTGCAAAACACACGTTACATGTCCTGTAAAGCAGGTATATGTACACTGTACACAAGAAAAAGAAGAGATAAAATGGAAATGGTGTACAGTTTGTTCATCTTTACAATCGGATTCTATGCAGATACTGTTTTTTCTTCTGTCTCTGATCAATTCACAGTTGCCGCCGAGTTGCTCCGGAACTAGTTCAAGGCTTCATCAAGCCCAGGAAGTTATCATGCCATTGTTAGTTATTGGGGGATCATTTAGTTTGCAAGTTTCTGCAAAATAGGCCACTTTGGCATGTGGGTTTGTTCCGGAAGGATGATCAAAAAAGAAGGGGGGTCTAGTCTTGGTTCAAATGTGAACCTAGACTGATTTGGTTGTGAAAGGTAGTTGCTTGATTCCTTGTTCAACAGCCTCCCTCCATAGCCTGTACCTCACTCCTAGCTTGTCGTATGTTACGGGACAACTCCAGACATTCTCCCCGCAGTTCATGCGCTCTTGTTGGCCGAGGACAAGCCTTAGATCCTCATTCAAAACCTGTGTCAATTGAACAAAATGATCTTGTGCCTTGGAGGAAGATGCTAGTTTCTATGGAAGTGATTGATTATGTCACAAGAAATTCAGTTTACCTGTTCAGCGAAATGCCTCCATAAAACGTGCATGAAAGGAATGTGCTTCAGCACGGGCGCAAAATCCAGTGACATTCTGTATAGTAACCTTGTTTTGTTTCTAGAAGAGGGTAAGCACACATGAAGTTGATGAAGATGTGTGCTGCACTGCTTTGTACTCTGCCCTTCTAGTTTTCCAGGCTTTGAGATCCCAATGGTTGAGAGTACCATACAAGGTGGTCGAAATTCCATATCGATAGGGTAAGGGTCCCAATACCCTTGCAGGCCGGATGCAGGCGTCAAAAATTTCACAAAGCTGCAAAATCAAATTATTCACAACATTAAGTTCTGATTTCCTATACGCTACTTCCCTACTTGGATAGATACATTGCCACAGACGAAATTCCAAGACAGAGAGATGTGTACATGAGATAAAACAGAAACAAACCTTGGAACGCTCCATCCCTTGGCAAAGGTGGACGTATGAGTAAAAGGAGCATGCGCAAGATCTAAAAGATTGTCAAGAAGTAATCCATGTTCCACTGGGAGTTCTATTACCAGCTGTCAAATAAAACATCAATATAACTGTTACAGAACAGTTCATAAGTAAACAATCTCTATGCTTCTACTAGAGGAGTATGAAGAATGAATCTATTAGCATACCTCAGCATGGACTAGAAATCCTTCAGGTGGTTGTAAAGAAGGAATAGTAGCTGATGGAGGGTCATCACCGGGCCAAATCCATAACATCCCATCTTGCTCAAAACACGGCAGCGACTTGATCTTCACATTGCGTAATTTTGTGGATGGCATCTTCTCACATTTTCCATCAGTTGAGTACTCCCATCCTGAGATTTTATTCACCATAACATTTTCTACTTAGTGATCTTATAATAGCTACATATATACGTTTTCCTTAGCAAACAGTCATTACATGCAGTAGAGGGTTGTCTTTTTAAGGTGGGCACTAACCGTGATATGGACATGTAATACGACCGTCTTTTACTGTACCGAGATCAAGAGGGCAAGCTCTATGTGCACACGTATTCTGAACACATCCGGGTTTCCCATCTTTTCCACGAAAGAGAACCCATGGTTCCTCAAAACAATCAATTGGAACCTGGAACAGAAAAGTGATAATGCTCTTGTTAGAAGACCTCCACAAAGTAACAATCTAGTAGTGGACAACAAATGCTTAAAATGGAAACTCCTCATCAGTTGAATTGAAATCCATAAAAACTATAACACTTCCATAATGATCAAAGTAATGGTAAAGCCAGCAAAAGGTGCAGCACTAACCTAATTTAATTATTTTGCTAACATCAATGAAGAGGAGACTGAGAACATTCTTTTTCATCATTTATGTTTTTTTTATTTATTCTTTGCATACTAAGCTTATAGTCACTAATGCAGAAAAATTGATTTGCAAGGTTTTAATTTGAAGAGCAGTTTACCATGGTATCATCCTTAAGGTTAGTGGAGAAGGCAACAGGGTACCAAAAATTCTTCAACCGGGGATGGTACTTTTGAACCGGACCTGAAACATCCAAGCGTTTCCGAGACCTCCTCCTTTTTACAGCATCCAAAGATTGCGTAGAAGTACTGGGAGAAGGGGATGCTTGCTCAGCATCAGTAGTGTTCCTGTCCTGTAACAGCTTATCATTCACCAATTCTTCCATGAAAGCCAATTTATCTAAAGCACTAGAAACTCTTGCTTCAGATATATGAACCTGTTGGTATCCATGGATCAAATGTAGAAGAACGCATCTGGTCAGTTGGATAGTCTAGAATCAATCAGTTTTGGTGATTAAAGGTGATTAGTTAAGTTACAAGGTTTGCTATGCTCTGAGAGTTAATTTTACAGACCTCTTTGTGAGCCTGTCCTAGTTCTTCTTGCAACTCTGCAAGCTCCTTCTTCATGGTGCCGATAGACTTATACTCACGGGCTAGAGGATTTAGAACTTCCACAACCTGCACAGCCACATTTAAGAATCCCACTTTTAAACTTAAAAGCCAGTGAACCTCCAACTATATAATAATTTCATGAGCATCTAGTAATGTCAAACAGAAGGTGAAAATTGAATCATTTCATCATTTGCAAATTGCAATTAGGTCAATGTATCTTGTAGACAGGAGTTTAAGAGGCGTTACCTTTTCATGGAGGAGCATGATTGTTAGCACATCTTGTCGAGCACGCCAATCACAATATTGTATATCAAATCTAGCAACTTCCAAGGCCTGAGCTGCCTTCAAGACCTTCCCTTCTAATTTTGGATTTTTAGGCCTTGGATCCTCCACATCAAAGAGTGAGCTCCAAGCATTCTTCTTATCTACCCCCGATTCCTCTCCCAACACAGCGAAAACCCGAAATCCTCTCACACCCTGAAATTCAACAAGAACCTAAGCACCAACATAGTAACTTGATCCCTATTTCTTCTAAGATAAACTTCAGATACCCAAGATATATATGAACAATAAGCAAGTGCAATAACCAACCTAAAGTTTATATCATTAAGGTCTTAAGCAATATATTCCAATCCTAAATTAATAACAACAATCAAAAAACTAAACTTAGCATGTGCCTTAAAAACTAAAGTTCAAAACTTCACCCAAAAAGAACATACTTCCTTGATCAAGCATGACTTAGTTACTAGATTGAGCATTACCCAGATAAAAAAACTAACCAAAGAACAATCCTACTTAGCTCTAGCCACCACTTTAAGCCACATTTCAACTAAAAACACAAATTATTTCATTTACAAGTTATTCAAGTTCAAATTGAAACAAAGCAAGTGAGAACTTTAAAGTTCCTACCTTCTTGGTGCTAAGCTTGGATGATCTGCAAAAGGAGATAGGCAAAGATAGAGCTGCAGCTGTGGCAACTATGCTCATGGCGTTTGAAGCTGACAGGCTCAACATTGAGAACAGAAACAGAGAAAGAAAGAAAGAAACAGAAACGTTGAGTTTTATTAGTGAGGGACATTTATCGTTGAACCTTCTGTTGATAAGTGGCTACTGTCACACGCGATCTCAGTCCTCCTCCCATACTATGCCACGTGGAGGACGCTGATGTACATGTGGCAAGCCCTGCTTCCACATAGTGGTAGCTTGTGTCTGTGCGTATCTGGCACTGAGTGGGGCCCTTATCTTGCCAGCTCGGACGGCCAAGATACCCCAACTATCTCTTTACCTATCCACGGTTAGTGTTCTTTGTCTTTGCGTTTAGATTTTTGAAGTGGGATTTGTGAGGTGGGTGCTGGTTTGGTGTTGATTTTCATTTGTGGGTTTTTTGTTGCAATCTTATCCGTTAATCCAATATGATAAAAGCATAATTACTTTGATCAAGATGGGTGATACAGGTGTGGGTGACTGCTTAGTGTGTGGTAGCTAGAGTTATTTGTTTTGTTGTTTAACTTGTTGTACTTGAATTCTAGGGTGGCTTTTGAGTAACAAGATTGCAAATTTGGAAAGCATGAAGCAAGCAATACCCATGATCTATCACACTTTTGGAGGAGCCTAATTTGGGAAGGCAAGTGCTAGAACATGGAAAACTCATGGAAAACTCTTACACAACACACTTGTGTATGATGTAAACAAAAAAGAGATTGTGGTGTGAGGGCTCAAAAAAGTGATTAACTCAAGCTAATCCTACTCTCCAAATTTTCATAGTTTGTAGTTGTACTACCCACTTTTATCAAGCGGGTGGCCCTTCTAACCTGAGAGCCCTTCTAACCCGGGGGTAAAAGTGTGCCTAGAGTGACAAAGTAAGACAACCAAACTTCATTGAGACCAAACTTTCCACACATCAATCAATTTAATGCCCTATTTAGTTACAAGCCCCCGCTACAAAGCTCGGCAATAACAACACAAACATCAGCTTATATTAACACCAAAACAAAACACTTTATTTTCGATGTGGGATTTCTGAAACTAAAACTGGGCCGAGATGACTAGATCAGTATTGGTAGTTGGGTACTGCCGACAGCCCAATAGACGATAAGACATAGCGGGCAAACTAAGCAATCTCCTGAAAGCCAGCGCAATGAGTCAGTCAAAGACTCAAACTTTGGAGTCCAACTCAATGATGATGAGTCCCCATAACGAATTGAATCCAGCGTTTACAGCAGTAATGAATGCTCATCAAAATATCTCCCACATCGCTCTCTCATGGCTCTACGGTGTAATAGCAGCAGAGCAGAGATAAAGAAGCAGAGCCATCACTAGGTGTGAAGTGGTGAATCCTCAATGGGGAGGACTCGACCTGTAACACAGGATAAGGCAGGGGCTTTCTTCTTGGCAACTCTGCTGCTGTGGTTCGTCTCTGTTTGGTTTGAGATTCTGTTCAACCGGAAAACCGAGCTGGTTTATATTATTGCCGGGTCTGGCTTTTACCAATTGGCTAACTGTGTCTGTCGCCGCTTCGTTTCCCGTGACCCTCTGTTTGTTAATACTACGGTTTCTCTTCTTCATTCGTCCATTACATCTGCTTCAGGTTTGTTCTTGCTTTCTCTCACTCTGTTTTTGATGGGTTGCTTTGTTTGCTTCATGGGTCTTTTTGTCATGGTGGGTTTGGTTCAAAGTGTAAGTTTTTTGGTGTTGGGTTTGAGATACTTTTATATGTGTGCTTAAGTTACCATTTTAGCTTTGTTTAGCTCTAATTCCCAGTTCAGTGTTGAAAGGATAATCACTGCATATGCTATGTAGATTTACAAGGTGTGTGCTTTTCTGATTCCCGAGTTCTGAAACTAAGTATTTGAGCAATTTGGTAATATATTATGAGCAAAAGATCAGAACTTGGTTTAGTAACTTGGGGAACTTTGAAATGTAAAATCTTGGTCTTGGGTGTTCGTACGTAGATCTTAGGAACAAGTAACAACTTGTTTTCTGGGGAAAAAAAGTCAGATTGGCCTTTGCATATGTTCCATTATTGGTTTCATTGTTTGATTAATGGATTTTTTATGTTTCTGCAGTTGTGTTCATATTGGTTAATCAATGGTTACAAAATGGCTCGAGTGAGATGTTTGAGCACTCACAGTTGTTTGGAGGTACTTGGGCATGGGCACACCAAGCTTTGTGCTTCTCGTGCGGTTACTTTGCATACGATCAGTGGGATATGCTGCATTACGGATTATATAGTGGTCTTATTCCTTCCATACTAGCACATCATCTGCTGCTCCTCATTTGCTTCACTCTTGCTTTGTATCGGAATGTTACCATTAATTACCTTATTCTCACTCTCATCTGTGAGGTACGTTATGTTTTCCTTAAACCTTATCTTTCACTTGGTGAATTGTTTTCATATTCCTTGTTTGGTAATACTGTACTCCAGTGTTTTGAAATCTGGATCTGTCAGTCAGATCTGCTTGGTTTTTGGAAACATATAGTTTTGAATCAGCCATAATTGTGACTAGTTGTGTGCCTTACACCTTTTAATCAGTTCAAATTTATATGTTTTAAGGTAATGTAGACTAATGACTTCGACCATGCTTTCACACCATGTTTGTTAAATCCGATGCCTTTCACCAATATTCTAAATGACAGCCACTTGTCTCTACTATAGACGTTGTCATTTCTCATTAAGCCAATTCCAAATGTAATGAGGAAAATGCCAGAAATCATTGTTTTTCTTCTTGTCCTTTTAATTTGAGGTGAACAAGTGCAAAACTCATCAAAGTCTGTCTTCTGACTATGTTCAAATTATTGATGACAGGTGTTCATGTCTAGTTTAGATTTAAAGTTTGTGGAATAGATCAGATTTGTTTTGCTTTTGTGATCAATCCATACACATATAAGATTCTGCAAAATCAATCACCTCGGTATCTAAATAAATTCAATTCAGTGTTGAAAATCCTATAATCATGTGGAGATTTTAGAATCTCAATTGATAGTTATGCGGATTATATATGAAACTGATTCCGACATTGCTGATGATGCAGCTGCACTCTATCTTTCTGCATGTGAGGAAAATCCGGAGAATGGCAGGTGTTCGTGACGCCAAGAGCAACATTGTCAAGGCAGAGTGGGTTTTGAATTGGGTGACGTTCACATTCGCAAGGGTTGCATCTCACATTCTCATCACCGCCAAGCTCATCTTAGATGCTCATAAATTTGGAAGGGGAGTGGAACTGCCACTTGCGCTATTGGGAATGTTTGGAATGAACATGCTGAATACTTTTCTTGGCATTGATCTCTTCCATGCTTGCAAGAGAGAGATAAATCCACGGCATACCAATACTCGTCAAGAATGACACAAGGGTTCAAAACAGGGTTTCAAATCTTCTAATTCATGTTGTTTTTTATTGATTTTGCACATAAATCTTTGGTTGAGTAGAATGAGAGTCTTTCATCGAGAGATTAACAATGTAAATTATGTGAGTATATGAAAGCACGGCTTGTTTTCCATTTCTGCTCAGTACCCCCAAATCCCCCAATATACGTCTGTTCATTACGTAAGTTTTAAATAGCTCTTTTATAATTTCTTTTCTATTGAGGTTTCATTGAGAATTAACAACAAACATGAATGCAAGATCATATTCAATAAGATATATCTCAAAAGCGAATATGCTAACAGCTCGGTTCTATGGTGTAGTGGTTAGCACTCTGGACTTTGAATCCAGCGACCTGGGTTCGACTCCCGGTAGGACCTTTTCTATCATCATTGTTTTTATGAGCGAATATATTCTTTTCTGATTTATATATAACTATTCAGCTGAACAATCAACAAAGGGGCGGTGGCGCAGTTGGCTAGCGCGTAGGTCTCATAGCTTCTGAGTTATCCTGAGGTCGAGAGTTCGAGCCTCTCTCGCCCCAATATTTTTTTACGTTTTCAGTTTTGCCCTTTTTTTTAACGTCTTAAGTTTTTCTCTAGCAAAACCCTACTTCCTTCTTCTTCTGAGTTCTATCAGTTATCACTGATTCTTTTAGTTGTAATTCTTATTAATTACTAGTTCAAGAACTAGGAGGCAAACGAAGTTTTGTTCGATTATTCTAACATAATGAAATGCCACGTAAAAATGTATATTGTGATAGCTGGGATTGTATGTATAAACTTGGTTTGTGATTTTACAATGTGAGTTAGAGAATATTAATGTAGATAGAGTCCCATATCGAAAAACGTTGTATTATGTTAATATTTGTAAGGATCTACAACACTGTTCTTATTGCCTAAGCATGTAAGCATGGCATTCAAGTTATGATTCTGTGGTTGTTAGTTTGGCTTCTTCATTGTGAAGAAGTCCCCAAGCGCTCCGGGTCAGGAGGGCACCCCCACTTGACAAAGGTGGGTAGCAAACTCAAAAAAATTGGGAAGCCTAACGAAGTGGAAGAATAGGGCAATCCCCACTTGACAAAGGTGGGCAGCAATTTTTTATTTTTCCAAATCAAATGCCAAGAGTTAAATCAGCTTTTAGCAACTCTGATTTTGTTCTCTTTTGTTCTTATCAAATATATGATTCAAAGTTTGATCAACCAATCTTGTTCTGAAGAACAAATGTGCCAATTAACCAGACTTTAATTAGCAACCCTTCAAATGTACTGGAGCACTCAATCCTCTGTTATACAAATCCAGAAATCAATTACACCTTCTTGCCCTATTTTACCAAAAATATAATCCAAGCTAAATTTCTAATCGAATCCCACTCTTTGTCCTAGAGAAAAACTTGGCAAACCCATTTCGATTCTTCTCAGAACTGACATGAGTTGACACTACAGTAGAGGAGGATGAGGAAGATGAACATGGTGGAGAATTATCCTCATTCCTATTTGCTACAAGTCCAGAACTCTCAACAGCTTGTTTTGACACAGAATCTCGTTTAGGTGAAAATGTGCCATTGGAATGCATCTTCCATTCTTCATCAGATCTAGGAATCCGTGAAGCAGCAGCAGAAAATTCTGGTATGTTTGCGGTGTCAATCAGGAAATCTTCTAGTGTGGCTAGTGATTTCAGTTGATTCCCAAGAGATGCTATTGTTTTCTGGCACTCGGCAAGTTTTCCAGCAGCTACAGCTATGTCTTCCTGGAAAAGTCCCAAATGCATTAAATTAGGTGGCATAATGATTTAGTTTTTCAACTAGCCTAGTTGTCGGCAGAATGATAGACTACACATGTAATGTAGATAGCTCAAGTCCCTGATCACCAACCTGCTTTATCTTTGATTCACTATTTGAGCAAGCAGCTTTCTGAAACTCGACTTCTTCATTCTTTCTTGATAGCTCCTTCTCTAATTTTTGACATCTGACAGAAACTTTTGCTGACAAAGCCCTTTCCCTTTGGACCTCTGCTTCTAAGGAGTTAACCTTAGCAGACATTGTCCGAGCCTCAGCTTCTATGCTAATGAGCTGAGACTCAATACTCAACTTTGACTCTCTTGCAATTTTCAGTTCCTTCTGTAACTCCTCCAACATCATTTCTGCTTCTTTAAGCTGAAACTCTGATGCCACGTAACATTCTCTAGCTTTGGCCAAGGCTGTTTCCAATTCAGCCTTTTCTACTTCCAATTTTTCCTTCTCCGCTTCCAACTTTTCTAACTTGTTCTCCAATTCGGTTGCATGATAACTCATGGATTCTAGTTGTGCTTTTTCTACTTCCAACTTTTCTTTCTCATCTTCCAACTTTTCTAACTTCTCCTCCAATTCGGCTGCCCGATAACTCATGTTTATTAGTTCTGCTTTCTCTACTTCCAACTTTTCCAACTTGTCCTCCAAATCAGCCGCCTGCTGGCTTGTGGCTTCAAGTTCAGCTTTTTCTACTTCCAGCTTTTCTAATTTATACTCCAATTCAGCTGTTCGATGACTCATGGCTTCTAATTCAGCTCTCTCTTCTTCTAAATTTTCTAACTTGTACTCCAATTCTGCTGTCCGATGACTCATAGCTTCAAGTTCATCTCTCAAGGCAATTTCATTACTGTTGGAGACATTAACTATGGCTTCTGATTCCAGGTAACCAGATTCACTTTCACGCAGTGGCAGTGCAGCAAGTTGTTCCATCTCAAGAAAATCATCCATGAGATCAATGTCAACAGAAGAGGCTGGCATATCTTTGTTCACTGCTTTTTCATTCTTGAATTGATCAAGCTCTGCAACCAAAGCCAACGCCCATGAGTCAGAGACGCCCAGATCACGCTTATTTGGATCTGAGTGATTCATCTTTTGGGAGTCAATGTCCATCACGCTTAGCCGCTCTCCACTGTCCGATTGACTATCCATGCAAGAGTCCACATACATTGAGGAAGCAGCACTGGATTTATGATCATTAACCAAAGGAACTTTGGAAGCTACAGCTTTTAGCCTCCGGCACTCAGCTTCAAGCTTGGCAACCTTCTTGATACTCTCTAAATGTTGCTTACTGGCCGTTTCCGCTGCTTGAGTACTCAAATCCCTCTCGATTGTGCTGATTTCCAACTCCTCTGCCTGAGACAGTAGCTCAAGCTTGAGGGCTGAGTTTTCCTTTTCCAAAGCTTCAAGCTTACGTGAAAGATGAGGATCAACAAAACCAGAAACTCCAGATCTATGAGTTTCGGCTTTTCTCTGGAGATCAGTAATCTGACATTCAAGCTTCACTTTTGTGGCCTCCCAGTCATGGGTTTTCTTCATCACAGCTTCATTTATATTTTTCTCTTGCTCCTCTCTTGATTGTCTTAATTGCCTAACACATTCCTTGAGGGCTCCATCAAGATGGCTTATGCGATCTTCCAAAGCTGAGTTTCGCTTAACTGCAGCTTCAAGTTGAAGCTTTAGGCTAGCCACCTCATTTTCAGCCTTTTCCCAGCCTACAATTACAAAACTAAGATTTAGTTTAACTTATATATGTCATAATATCATAGCAATCATTACGAGTACAAAATTACAAATATATAACAGTTAGGTATTTCACAGGTCTTTATGAAACATTCCCTCTGCAGAAAACAAGAATACATTCCTACAACAGTCCCAAAGTGCTATTCTTGGTTTCTTAAAATTCAATTAAGAAACTTGCAGAGCCAATATGCTATATGAGTATATGACTAAAGTGAAAGTACCACTACTGATTATTACCTGCAACAGCTTCTTCAGCAACTTTGGAATGCTGCTTCACCAAGTCTTCTTTGGCGCTAACATTCACAAGAGCAGCTGATAGTCTCTCTGTCAGACTCTTCACACTATTATTAACATCATCACCACTGGATACAGCTTTTGATGTGACTTCAGGTGATTGAGAATCATGATTAGGAGAGTCCTTAAGTGCCTCCTGCTCCAAGATGGCAAGCAATAAAATGAAAGTTAAACATGTATAACATCATAGTTCAGTTATAATGAAGAACCTAGTGAGAAGTGGCATGATAACCAAAAGATCTTTAGAGGAAAATAAATAGTGCTTGTATAATTGTTAGGCTAATTGTTAACTATCAAAAACAGCAAAGACAGACTCTAATATCTTATGATCTTATAATAAGTTAAATCAAAGTTGATGCTGTCTAGTAAGAATCTGGCAAGTTCAGTCAATATGCTCTAGATGGAATTTATCTAAGCAAAACATGGAGCCTCCACAAACAGCTAAACTACCTATTTGGGTTCAAACTGACAAATTTTCTAATTGTTATAGTTCTATGATGTATAAACCAGCCAGTTGCATTTGATAAGTTGAACTTCCAGAGTACCAAAAACTTCTAACGAACATTCAAAATAGAAAGCATTTGACAACATGTATATGCTAGTTTGATTAAGACATGACATCCAATATCAAGGCTAGGAAGACACTTATTAAGTCAATGCATCAACTACATTCCTAAAACATGTACACTGTCAAAGTCGGAGCCTACACAGAGATAGTTCAAAGTACTTCAAACAAACAGACTCAGTTAGGTTGTCACCATCCTAGTTCAAACAAACAGACTCAGTTAGGTTGTCACCATCCTAGTTCAAAAGCATGTGATTAAGAGCTGTTAGTGTTAGAGCTTTATTTAGCCTGTTGTAAGGTCCCTATAGGCGGTATAGATAAAAGTTGATTCGTTTCCTGCTGGAATTGATCAATCAACAAAGAAAGCGTTTTTCATTCAGAGAGTCTTGTCAAACAGAAACAGGAGGGATGATAATAGATAGGTCAATGTGAAAATTCTTTCCAGCAGACCAACCTGCTAGATATGACCAGGGATCTCTCACACAGGACATGCAACTTTAGTTATATAGGAGGACATAGATTTTAAAAGCAGAGGTATAAGGACCTCAAACCAAAATTATTAAAACCAAACAGCCAAAACTCAATCTCAAATAAAGTATTACTCTGATCCATGTTTTAGGATACTAACTTCTGTGAAATAAAAAAGAAAATGTGACAAAAAGAGGCAAAAAAAGTGAATTTCCTTCAACAAAAAAAATGTACAGAAGATGGTTCGTGGATAACCATTTTCAAGCTTTGGAAAGACTTCAAAACTCATTAGCAAGCAAGACAATTAAGACATCATATAGTATGTTGATGCTGTCACGGCTCATTTTTGGTAATAGCACGTGAAGGTATATTCTCTAACATAAAAAAAAAAGTCACAGAGGAAAATCTACCATGAAGGAAAGAATCTGATCAGAAAACACAGTAGGGTGAGAAATGCAGTTTAGATGATTTTGAGTAAGCTATGTGGTAAAGTTCATGTGGAGGAATCTATTTCAAGCTACTTTAGTTATATGCCAAGAAAATAATATGTGCAAGGTTTGCAGAACTGAAAAAATTTAACTCAGTTTTGTAGAAGGATTCACTCATACCTGTTCATCAGAGCACCTCTCAGAATGAGAAGACACCGAACCAGAACTTTCAGTTTCACCGCCTGAGTTCTTCTCAGAAGACTTCTTCTTCCACAACCACTTCCGGTCCATCGAATTTTTCAGTCCAGCGCCCCAACTAGCATATCACAGAGTATCCATCTGCACACATTCAATTTCTTACACATAAATAACCACAAACACCTTTCAAATAAAAAAAAATAACCACAAACCCACCATAAATCCTCTTCAAAGTTGCAGGAAAAAAAGAAGAAAGCATAAAATAAATTTCCAATTGAAAATTTTGTATTCGGTTGTTGCTGGAAAATGGAACTCCAACCAACACAGCTAAGCCATGTGCTATCCAGCAAATCCAATACATTTGAACACAAAAGAAGACTTCGCTTATCAACTCTCTCAGCTTTGCTTAAAATCCACTTCAAAACAATCTAATCCCCCAACAAAATAGGTCGCTCAGCTTACTGTAAGAGCACAAATTACACCCCCAATCCCCAAACACAGACTCACTTTTTGGTTCTAAAGATGGAAGCTTTGTAGCTCAACATCACATCGAACACTCCGAAATACCATCAAGTAATTCAAATCACCAAAGACCCATCTTTTGAATTACAAAAACAAAACTACCCATCTCAAGAATTGATGAAATGTTGCAAAATTCAGCTCTAAAACGAAACATTGCTCGACCCAGAATATGAAGGAAATTCAAAATCCCAAATACCCAACACAAAATCCCCAATTTAGAAGCAACCCAATCAAGTAAACCCTCCTCACTTACCGAATACTCAATAAGATTCAAACTTTGCTCAAGATAACCATATAGGAACTAGACCCAGATCAACTACCTTTGACTGAAGACCACACCAACCCAGAGATTAGTTGGGAAGCCAGCAATAAATAAACAGAAAACGAAAGCACAAACCTTTAGATTTCAGATTACAGCCTGAAGAAGAAGAAAGAAGCTCAATAAACAAAGCCTGCAAAAATCTGTAGAATGTCAGTGAGCACCACTGAGATAACAACTCAGAGATAGTAGTAGCTGATAATGTTCATTTCTTGTATTCTACTTTACCTTTTTGGGTACCCGTAGATATTATAAAGGGAGAAGCATGTGCTTGTTTTGTGGAAACCAAGTCCTGAACAAAACCAAAGAGTTCTTCAGCTTTACTTCTTTATATTCAAAATTTGTGTGCTCACTCATTTAGTTTGGTTTCTGGGTACTGATTTTGAAAATAAGCTGCAGTTATTCCCGCCCATTAATGAGGATTGGGTACTGATTACTGAAGCTCTCAGCGGCTTTTTTGAGTTGGGTTTTTAAATTAAGTTTGAATTTAAGTTGTTTGCAATATTCTATGTTGCAGAGAAGCTGATTGTGCTGGGTCCTCCAGCTTCTTGTCGCCTCAGCTTTTCGACACTGGTGCTTCTTTATTGGTTTTTGTCTTGGCACAAACGCCAGCCATGGTCACTAGTCACTAGTGGAGAAAGGTTACTGTGTACACGCTCCTACGGTGGACTTTGACTTCTGGGTATCCGATGTTTCCTCTTTCCTCTTCATATTCAAATTTTGGTTGTGAGATGTGGACTGTGGACTGTAGTGAGCTCTTTGTTTCTTGGTTTTCGATGCACAAAGATTAGAAATGAAGCAATTACAAATTATAGAAGAGTTCGTTTTTTAATTAAATGTCATTACAACTTTCAATTAATTCGGAATGAAGCATATGATAAAACTTTGTATAACTCACTGCTATCATCTACATACATACAAAAAGTTATGAGAACTAAACTCGAAATTGTACATATGATAAAGCTTTATTCATTTATCGTATTCACTCACTTATTCTCGAAGCCTATTAGTTATAATCACATGCATAGAAGTCTAACTAGCAAAACTTAAGTACCAATTGAATAGGCCTACTAGAACTGTTCCTAATATGCTAAGGTAAAAAAGAAAACCCTAACATAATTGACCCGAATCCAACTAAACCCATAAGTAAACTTTTTGAGTCTTGTAATAGAGACTATTTGGGTCTTCCCAATTTCCGCATTCGTTAACTAGCTTTTGTTTGTAAAAACTCTAGTATGTAGCCGTTGTTGCTAACACCATTGCCTTTGTTATTGACACAATCACCACCACCGCCATCAAAAGCTCGATACACCGCCACCACAAGGCATGGCTTCACACCAATAACACTACCATGTAGAAAGCCGCCGCCATCATAGTATGACATTGTAGAGAGTATTTCATGATTTATATCGGTGCAATTTAGTCTTTAAATTGTGTAGCTCGGTTCATTGTGTATTTAGAAATATCATTATATACAAGCGTTTCACGTTACAAAGTTCGTTGAAAACAATATTACGAAGATATGTTATGTATGTTTAGAAAGACCATGCCAGATCACTATGTCGAAAAGATTGAGCTTGGATGTATCTTGATTTTACACATTTTAAGCTGGATATTGTAATGTTCACCTTGGTCCTTTGCAAATGCATTATTTCCCAAAAGACAAGGTATTGTAAAATAAAAGTTATGTAGCTGGGCTCGGACGGTCCTTGTTCTCTTGGTAAGCCCAAAAGAAAAAGAATCTCGGTTCGAACCGGGTCATAATTGTGGGTAGATGCTTTCGGGTCATAATTCTGGGTAGATGCTTGTATGCCAGAGAAACACTCTCTTTCTCAAGCGTACAAAATGTGTCCAAAATTTTACGTGGCTTGCTCATTGATTTTGTGTAAATTTAAAGATAGCAAAATTATACAGTGGCTTATATTGTGCCACACAACACATCGAAGTATCAAGAAGCAATTGTTAGTGTTTGTGTTCAAATACGAACTCATTATTTGAACTGTCTTTTTGTTACCTTTTGCATCAACTTGTATTTTTGCAGGACTGGTTTTGAATCTGGGTATGTCATGTGTGGTTCACATCTCCCAACACTTGTGTGGACTTACTCATCACTGTGGTCTGAATGAGACCCAAGAGAAAGTTCCAAGTTAGGACATGTGTTTCTGTAAGTATTCCAGGTTCATTGCTGTAGAATTTCTTTGTTTAAGTAACCATGTTTACTTCTCTTGAATTCATTCCAAGATACGACAGACAACAAATGTTCTATAAAATGCCTTAAGAGACAAACAAAATCGTGTCTTATTTTGACGATCGGTGAATTAATGGTAAGATATTTCTACTGCTGGTGTTAGGAACCTGTGTTTCACATCATGTTTGGCCTTATGAAACAGAATACGCTTGATAGTAGAATCACATTACTCCTAGTACACTATGCAACAATTACATTGAATGTTCTGTGATATTTTATGGTTCTCAAGCTTTTGAAAATAGCTAGGTTGGTCTTACTTGACCAGTTAAGTCTTTACATGTGTCATTTTGTATGCAAGCTCTTATGCAATTTGAGGTTATACACTGGGGTAGGCTCCAACATTATCTTCAACATCACAAAGTGCACATACATAGACGTGGGCATTCTAATTGCCCACCAACTAGCTCACACACCATATCCACAATCTCTCAGTAAGATTGAAACTACTTGTATCACACACACCTCTAGTTCCCTCCTTAAATTGGGTTTGTGAGAAAACATAGTAGTCTACTAGTCTTCTGCAAGAGCAATTAAAACCCCTCAGATCAACAATGGCTCAAACCATGTTGCTCATGTCTAGTAGCAGTGTGGCTAAAACCAATGTGGTTGATTTGAAGTCATCAGACCCTGTACTTCAGCTACAAGTTCAGAGACTTAGACCCAAGTCATTCTCTCAGCTTGTGTTCAGGCCACTTCCTTCTTCCACTACCTCATTGAGATCATCAGGCGTGGTTGCTCTCTTCAAATCGAAAACCAAAGCCCCTGTCAAGAAGGTATTCATTTGTGTAACGCAGTGTATGCTTTCTCTGTTTATGTTTGTAACCAAAAAATGAAGTTTATCTGCATTTGTTTGATCAGGCATCACCGCCGAAGCCCAAGGTTGAATCTGGTATCTTTGGAACATCCGGAGGCATTGGTTTTACAAAGGAGAATGAGCTCTTCGTCGGTCGTGTTGCCATGATTGGTTTTGCTGTGAGACCTTCTTCATCTTTCTTACTGTTCATTTACCATTAACTGAATAAGTTGTTCCTTTTAAACTCACTCGGTCCCCTGTTNTAGGAAAAAAGAAAANANAAANANANANANANATACTACTACTACTACTACTACTACGTTACGTTACGTTACGTTACGTTACGTTACGTTACTTACTACTACTACTACTACTACTACTACTACTACTACTACTACTATACTACTACTACTACTACTACTACTAACTAACTAACTAACTAACTAACTAACTACTCTNTNTNTNTNTNTNTNTNTNTNTNTTTTTTTTTTTTTTTTTTGCTTCATTTTTATCTGACCTTTAAGTTACTTGTATAAGATTATCATTTTTTGTTTCTCATCAAATGGTTATATATTTTGATTACTCGATGATGAGAGTTTAATGAAATTAAAGGTTAAATATAAGCTAGTTTTCCTAGACTGTTAGTTTTTTGTCATGTAAATCATAAGTATTTTTGATTTCTGAATATTTGAGTATGGTTATATGTACATTGTGAATACACATATATGATATGTGAAAGATTCTAATCTATTTATGAAGTAAACATTTCCATCACGGTCCACACCCATTCAAGAAGAAAATTGGAAGAGAGCTAAGGAACATGTTCATTTATTGTAATTATTTTATGAAGGCTGTTTAAACCTAGGTATTTAGGTACTGCTTTCTAAAACCTCTTATGGAAGTAGCACATTACTGCCCTCACCTCATCTTGAGGAGTTGAAGGTGTTGGGTGTGCTTTGGATTTATATCATATCTATATAAACCTATCTATTTTCTTTTTTTGAAGGACAAAAGTATAATTTGGTTTTCATCAACATCTCAAATATACTATAACCTATCTCAATAATATTGAAAAATGAGTTCTTTCTCAAATTTCACCCTCTATCACTTCAACCTAAATGGCCGTAGTTAATTGAACTAAACTTCATCAAAAGCGCAAGTTCACTAAGTTCTGTAAATTCTAATTAAATGTATAGTAAGCATTCATATAGTTATCATGATACGTTGTCATTGTTTTCTGTTGTTCAGATATGCCATGTTCTTTGAGTGACACTAGAAGCACAAAACATATATACTCTAATATTGAGTACTCATGCAATTTACATTATATTTATATGATTGCATATTGCAGGCATCCTTATTGGGAGAAGCAATTACAGGAAAAGGAATTCTTCAACAATTGAATTTGGAGACTGGAATTCCAATCTATGAAGCTGAGCCTCTTCTTCTTTTCTTCATCCTTTTCACCCTGCTTGGAGCCATTGGAGCTCTTGGTGACCGTGGTCAGTTTGTGGACGACACTCCTGGAATTGAAGGGGCGGTTATCCCGCCAGGGAAAGGATTGAAATCTGCCTTGGGTCTCAAGGAAGGAGGTAACTAGCTGTCTAGCTTGCACTTCATTATAGTTTAGTAAACTTCAAAGTTCAAATAACCTGCTAGGATATAGGCCATTAAAGAGTGATGTGTTTTTGTGGCATTTTATCTTCTGTCAGATGAGTGATTCAACTCGACAATTTAACAGACTAACACAATTAGTAACACAATGTAACACCCTTTTCTTGTTAAACACAGGTCCTTTGTTCGGATTCACCAAGGCGAATGAGCTATTCGTAGGAAGATTGGCTCAGTTGGGATTTGCATTCTCTCTAATAGGAGAGATCATCACAGGGAAGGGAGCTCTAGCCCAGTTAAACATTGAGACCGGAGTCCCCATCAATGAAATCGAACCTCTGGTGTTGCTCAATGTCGTCTTCTTCTTCCTTGCTGCAGTGAACCCCGGTACCGGTAAATTCATCACAGATGAAGATGAAGAGTAGGAAACTCGTCGACATAAGCATGAGTAGGGAACTTTATTATGCTCACAAGAATCATTTGAAATCATGTATGAGATAGATAATACTACTCTCGATCTCTTTGATCCTTGAATTTTTATCTCATCAATCTTTTATCTCATTCCCCCCTTAGTCATGTCACTCATGTGGGAGTATAGCTTATAGCAACCCACAGCAATATTGCAGGCTTGGAAAGTAGGTTCTTCTTTTATAAAGAGTGTTCTAGTTTTGGACATCCAGCTGAAAGGCAAGGTGTGCCGGGCTCTTCTCTTCAACAAGAGATTCCTTGCACTAGCCTTTTCAGATTTCTTGTTGTTAATCATTTTGAAACACAGAAAAGAAAGGAAAAAGGGATTTGAAATTAAAGAAATAAAGTTGGTGTTAACTGAACATTCCCGTCACATTCGAAAGATTTGGTTTTTTCTTTCACTCTCTTGTTATTTAACATTATACCTAATTCGTAATGTAATAATCCACGCTCTTATTTACTACAAACCATATTAATACTTTCTCTCTAAAAATAAGATATTTATATATAAGTATAACGTAAACTATATAGGATCAATTAAATTCTAATAATGTCGGTCCACAACCTAATAGTAAACTCATTAATATTATAGCCACTTCATTTATCAAAAAATAAAAAAAAATAGAGTTCCAAAATGATTCCTTGTTGCCGTTAAAGTCCAATAGTCCATGCCAGCACCAACCAAGAGAAGGGGAGCGCATTCGGCGTTCACACTCTGTTTATCTCCAATTCTTCTTCTTCTTCATCTTGTTCCAGAACCCCTTTTCCTACGTCTCTGAAACTACGTCGTTTTCAGAAGACCCAGCTCAACTGCGACTAAACTGTTTGGCAGTTAAACTCCACCCCGAACTTGGCGGCACACGATCGTCACCCTCATCCAACTCCTCCACAAAACTCTTGACTATTTAATCCTCGGAAATCTCCGCCACCGTCACAGCCGTTGATTTCGAGCTGGGGTTGTAAAGTATGGACAATCCGACGGCTTTCAGAGGCGGTTATCTCAACGGAGCTTACCACCCTTCAGTATCTTCTTCTCGCGCCGATGTCAATTACAGGTCCCTTCTCAATCTATCATTTCGTACTCAAATTGGGTTTCTTTAGATTTTAATTACCCTGAAATTCATTTCTGTAATTCTGATAATGTGATAGTAAAAATTGAATCTTTGAAATGTCTTGTGGGTTTAAGTTGTGGTAATTGATACATGATTGTTATGATATTAAGGAATTTGAGGATCTGTTTGTGATTGCTTCAATGTTTAAGGTTTTTGGGCCTAGAAATATTAAACAAAGGAGGAAGCTTTTTAAGATCTATGAAAAGGGTGGTCTTTAATATTGGAAAATTAGGTTCCCCAGAACAAAATTGAGAGGTATTGAAGTTATTGATGAATCAAACTAAGATAACAATGTCACTAGAATCAGTAGGTAAACTCTACTTCAGTAATACATATGCCTTGCTGTTCGTAGCAAGATCGAGTTAGTAAGAGCTCAGAAGTGCTAAGGGTAACAAATTTGTTACAAGAACATTAACATTTTATCTCCTGCTCTCCAAAGTTTGTGATTCTCGGTTTAGTTAATTGTGGGTTGAATTTACGGAACGTATTACATGAAAGTGGTTTTTGTACATGCAGCTGTGGCGCTTGTGGCTATGAGCTGAACCTGAGCTCTAACAACCGGAACACGTCTTTGATTGGATCTAACAAGTATGGGAAATCTATAAAGAGAGGGATCATATCGTTCTTTTACATTGATGAGAGCAGATTTAGTCAGGTTGATGAACTCCAATGTAAACCTCATTTCTCCAGGCGTTCGTGGGGTTTGTTCAGCCGGAGAACTAAACTTCTTTGTCGCAAGTGCGGTAACCATATAGGAAATGCTTACAATGATTATAGTTCTTCAGCTTCTTACCCACTCGTATCAGATGGATCATCAGATTGTTCATCCTCAGGCCGTCAAATTACCATATGCAGAAAATATGATGTCAGAATTCGCTCTTTGCAGCCTTCCAATTCTGAAGAACGTGGACCTTCGTTTTTAGATTGACATCCTTGAACAACACTATTTTGTATTTCCCTCATGCTAAAGAAGTATCTGCAGCAACAGCCAAATTTTTATTTCTGCAACAATCTGTGTAAGGGTGTTCTCTGTTTTGATTGTATCTGTTTTCTGCTTGCCCTGTTTGTTTAGAAATTTGTATATAACAATTTTCAGTATTGAAAGAGTTAACGGTGTGGAATTTGATGTGATTTGAATGATCGAGTAAAGTTATAGCTTCATTGGCCTATTAATTAGTTGGTTTCTACCTAATATCTGCACTTTTATTTTACCAATGACCTTGAGCAATACTAGGCATCTTGAACTAGCTAGCAGCTGAGTGCTAGTTTTCTTTCTCGTATCTTTGAGCTCTAGATCAAGTGGCTAATGAAATTGGGGATTTCGGATGAAAAGTTGTAGATCATATATAGTTTAGTTTCTGTACAAAGTGATTGAATCATTGTTCGTATTCTTAAATGTATTACCTGCATGAAACATTGTTCTATGACTTCTATCTACTTCACTCTCTCTCACACAGTTTTTTTGTTTGTATTTTTTTTTTTCTGAGAAATGAAATTGGAATATAATTGCTTCAGGCCTTCAGCTGATACAAGGTTGTCATGATTCGAGCTGCTTTTTGTGTTGTGAAAAAACACCATCTGTTCAGAGTTCAGACGTTCTTGGTAATCTTGTTGCCTCCATTTTCAACGTGGTTGAATATGCGTTTCGACCAACGCCTCAACGATACGACGTTGACATAAGTAAATGCCTCCGAGAAGTACAACTGAAGTAAATGGATCCGGATTCTCTGTTTGGATTTAAGTTGCTTAGATTTGCTTAGATGTCTTATAACCATCAGATAAAGTAAGGATGACATGGTGGTCTTAGATTGTACTCAATCCAATGGTTAGAAGTCATACAAGCAAATCCAAGCAACATAAATCCAAATAGAGAAGTCAAATTCGAAGTAAATTGCACCTTTCATTACACTATATACAACAAACACAGCTTAGTTCTCATCTGCATCTTTTGGTCTTTCTCCAATCTCGACCATGGGGTACTCTACTGGAGTAGTTATTTCTCTGTTTTGCTCATATATGCTTATATTGCTTACTACCAGTAGTACTGTGACCGCTACATTGGCTTTGAAAGACTGCGAGTTTCCAGCCATCTTCAACTTCGGAGACTCGAATTCAGATACTGGTGGACTGGCGGCAGCCTTTTTCCCATCACCCGCACCTTATGGAGAGACCTATTTCCATCTGTCACCCGGAAGATTCTCTGATGGAAGACTCATAATCGACTTCCTGGGTGTGTTTCTCTTACCTTCATTTAAATCAACATGTATAGGTTATATCATATGCAAAGATTTAGAGAGAGAGTTCTTTCTGGTCGACAATTTAAACATATATGATTGTGAAAGGCCATAGTTCTTTTTCTCAAGGTTGAATTATCAAACTTTGTATACAAAGTTGTAGGCCCGAGATGGTTTCTACACACTCATTTCTTGATGATTCTGCACTGCACTTTATGTGTAAACATAATGAGGAGAGAAGGTGTAGGTGGGATATATCAGTGGATATGGTTGAAGAGTTTATCCACAACTCCTTGCACAAAAAGGCTCTTCCCATAATATGGGCAATTAGAAATAATTAGTGCTCACATTAGAATAAATAGTTTATAGAATAGATTAAGGTGGGATTTGCAGAAGTTTATTCTTCTCCATGTGACTTAATTATCGGTAAGAGTTTGTATTTCATCATTTCATCTGTTTTATCAAAGAGATTGTATTAGGCATTGTTTAGATAACCAGATGTACTATGTACTGTATTGATGATACTGACAAGCAAACTGTCTTGTGGTTCAGCAAAGAGTCTTGGTCACCCTTATCTAAGCGCATATCTGGATTCTCTTGGGACAAATTTCTCGTATGAGGCAAATTTCGCCACTGCTGCTTCCACTATCAGACTCCCACATCTCATTTTACCAAAAGCTGCTGGATTTAGTCCCTTCTATCTTGATATTCAATACTTGCAGTTCCTGCAACTAAAATCCAGATCACAACTCATAAGGCAACGAGGTAGAAGTACCGAAGAATGTCAATTTCGTGGTCACTTCATTTAAGATGACTCCTACTTTTAATACGAAGGTGATCTGCTCTTTTACTTTCGTACTTGTAGGGGTAATATTTGCAAGTTTAATGCCCATGGAGGAGTACTTCTCCAAAGCTTTATACACATTCGACATTGGTCAGAATGATCTTGGGGAGGGACTCTCTCGTAACATGACTATACAGGAAGTAAATGCATCTGTTCCTGATATAATCACTGGTTTCTCAACTAATATCAAGGTAATGATTAGTATTATCAACCACTCTCAGAAAAGCTTGTCAATTTACCCCACAATTTGATTTCTTTTGCTGAAGGCCATGTGTTTAGTTTAAGTTTCTTAAAACACAAGCAACAATTGCAGTTGCTTCGATTGATATGTTGTATGATTGTTGATGATTGTGTATTTGTGAGGATGTAGAAAATATATGACTTGGGAGCAAGATCATTTTGGATCCACAATACGGGGCCAGTTGGCTGTCTTCCTATCATTTTGGTAAGATTCCCATCAGCTCAGAAAGATGAGGCTGGTTGTGCAAAGGCTTACAATGAAGTAGCTCAACATCTTAACCACAAGCTGAAGCAAGCCGTAGTTCAACTCAGGAAGGATCTTCCTTTGGCTGCATTCACTTATGTGGATGTGTATTCTGTCAAGTACTCTCTTTTCAAGGAACCTGCAAAGTTTGGTAAGTTGATATTTAAGCATTAAGATCTTCACAGCATTTTAACTTTCACGGATTCAAATCCCCTGATAATCCTTTTTACATCTTATTGTTGTGTTTATCATCTAAAATGTACTACTATTAGCGGCTGTAGAGATATAGAGTTAGCTTCTGAGAATTTGAGTAGGAAGTGAGCTAACCTCGCTTTTGAGTGATCACATATCATCACAAAGTCTGAACCGCCTATTTTCGAGATCCAATGTTAATCAAACATTTTTAACAAAACAGAAAGAAATCGAAATTATTTATTTTCATGTTTTGACTAGAAATAATCTATTGCTGGCAATTTTTGGCAGGATTTGAGCTCCCACTTGTTGCTTGTTGTGGCTATGGTGGCAAGTACAACTATAACAGTAGTGCAGGATGTGGAACAACAATCACAGTCAATGGAAGCCAAATCTTTGTTGGTTCAGTCAACGGAAAGGTTAAGTTAAATTTTCCGTTACTTTTTAAATTATGCTGACTATTAAGTTATTCAAGAAGCATAATCAATGTAGTAGTTTTACCTAGCGTGTAGTTTTCAGGGGGAGTTAATATTAGGGGGAGTATCCTGAAGCATACTCTTGACTATTGTGTACTCTTTTTGTCCTTCGTCCAGGGTTATTTTGTTCAACTGGGTTTGTTACCTGACAAGGTTTTAATGAGGCACATATGTAATTGGTCACCTTTCTCATGTTGCATCTTGAAGATGCCTTTATTTGAAATATATGCATTTGCTCATCTTTTCCCTTCGACCACGGGTTTATCCCACTGGGTTTACCGGGCAAGGTTTTGGTGTAGCAACTATTATGCATCTATCTCCCACAAACTCACATCTTATGATCTAGATTAAACCGCTTCACCGAAATCAAGGGTTCTGACTATCACTGCTACTTGTGCGTTGTATTATTTTCTCCTTCAACCAGGATTGTTTTTGTCCCATAGGGTTTTTATTACTGGTTGACGAGGTAACACCGAAGCACATATTAGGGAAAGCTAATGACAGAGAATAACAAGGGGGAGTGTTGTAAATAGTTATTACTTAGTGGACATTCTTGTAATTAGCCGACTAGGGTTGTTATTGTAATTTACATCATGGCCTCATCTCTATATAAGCAATGGTTCCCTACTCAATAATACACATATATTCTCTCATTCTGTTGGTTGTTTCTCTCCTTTCTCACTCTTTTACTTTTGTTTTACAACAGAAGATTAATTCACAATCTCTGAAGAGAGAGTTCACTGTAAACTGAGAGGTAAGTAATGGAAGCCATACGTTTGAGCCTGAAAATGAAATTATCGAAGTAGGATGAGACATTGACTAATGTTCTGTGGCTGCAGTAGCTCGGTGATAGTCGTCCACACGTGGTCGGCGAAAATTTGACCAAATGAACACTGTTCTAGAAACACATTGAAGGTCCTAGAAGGGGGGGGGGGGGGTGAATAGGCCCTGACAACTTTTTCGTCTCTATCCCGCACACAAGGATAGCAAAGATTGTGCTATCATGTTTGCTGTGAGACTAAGTTATGTAAATAAAAAGACAAGTACTGAAAGTAAAGATATAACACCAGTACGTTTTTATACGCATAAACCCTGCAACCAGGGAGAAAACTGCGTGCCTCAAACTCTTGAGAGACAAACTATTCCACTATTGTAAAGACACTTCTTACAATACTCACAACTCAGAGGATGACACAACACCTAGCCATACTGCCTAGTCTAACTCCTAGCACTCAACTAAAACTTGCTCTCTTGTCACTCAAGTGTTTTACACATAACACGAATCTAAGCTTCTATGCAGAATTCAACTAACACCTTTAGCTAATTCTCAAAGACAGCTTCGCCGGGGTTGTTGCATCACCTAGACAGATCTCAAGGTATGCAAATGCACAATGATATGAGTTTGAAAAGATTTTGGTGCTCAGCTCTAAGATTGACAATCACAGGGAAGACTTAGAGATATATGGGCAGTTAGCAAATGCTAGACTCAATGGAAGAAAACAAACAAGACTATTTTCAACAACCAAAGAGCAAGAGAGGTCTTGCTCTCTATTTATAGGCAAAGTGCACAGCTATGAGGAAGCAAGCACGTTTGCCACATCAACAAGGTTCTTTTGGACTCTAGCTGCTTGTCTGAAATACTAGGACAGATAGGACCCTAGGGATCCCTCCACTCACAAGACAAAAGCTGAGAATAGACTTTCCTATGAAAGACTAAAGCCAAAAGGATAAGACAAAAGGTTTTGGAAAAACTAGATCAGATTTAGTCAAGCATAAAGGCTCTACAAAACCACTTTACCTAAGAGGACACTTAGGACAGCTGATAGCTTAGGCGGTGCATCACATGGGCAGCTACTAACTTGGTTTGTGTATCACAAAACCCAGCTGGTTCCCAAAGGCTCAAGTTATGTGGTCACGGGTTGGTTTGCCACACCACCCTAGACTAACTTGGAGCTCAAGCACGAATAGACTAATGTTTTGCTAAAGGTATTTGAAATTCAAACACTTAAAAACACATTTGAATATGCACATGGTCAGACCCAGTAGATAGAACAGATACAACAGGGGTATCCGTCTAATCCGGATGGCAAGCACGGCTGCCATCCTTAGTGAATGAGATGCACATGTATGAACTACCTGATGCACATGAGATCTGTCAGATTCTTCATACTTCACTTTAGCAGTCCTTGCTACCAGGCTACAACATGTATGAACTACCTGATGCACATGAGATCTGTCAAATTCTTCATACTTCACTTTAGCAGTCCTTGCTACCAGGCTACAACATGTATGAACTACCTGATGCACATGAGATCTGTCAGATTCTTCATACTTCACTTTAGCAGTCCTTGCTACCAGGCTACAACATGTAGCATGTATCCTTGTGTTTTGATCATAAAGGGATAGCCAACAATTTTTGTACCAACACACATGCAGCTTAATTAGTTCTCATCGCCATCGCCATCGGCATGTCTGTTCAGAGGTTCTTGGTCATCTTGTTGCTTTATGCGTTTCAGCCAACGCCTTAAACAATACGGCGTTGACACAAGAAAATGCCTCCGAGAAGTACAATTGAAGGAAATTGCACCTTTCATTACACTATATACAACAAACACAGCTTAGTTCTAATCTGCATCTTTTGGTCTTTCTCCAATCTCGACCATGGTGTACTCTACTGGAGTAGTTATTTCTCTGTTTTGCTCCTATATGCTTATATTGCTTACTACCGGTAGTACTGTGACCACTACATTGGCTTTGAAAGACTGCGAGTTTCCAGCCATCTTCAACTTCGGAGACTCGAATTCAGATACTGGTGGACTGGTTGCAGCCTTTCCACCATTACCCGCACCTTATGGAGAGACCTATTTCCATATGTCAGCCGGAAGATTCTCTGATGGAAGACTCATAATCGACTTCCTGGGTGTGTTTCTCTTACCTTCATTTAAATCAACATGTATAGGTTATATCATATGCAAAGATTTAGAGAGAGTTCTTTCTGGTTGACAATTTAAACATATATGATTGTAGAAGGCTATAGATCTTTTTCTCAAGGTTGAATTATCAAACTTTGTATACAAAGTTGTAGGCCTGAGATGGTTTCTACACACTCATTTCTTGATGATTCTGCACCGCACTTTATGTGTAAACATAATGAGGAGAGAAAGTGTAGGTGGGATATATCAGTGGATATGGTTGAAGAGTTTATCCACCACTCCTTGCACAAAAAGGCTCTTCCCATAATATGGGCAATTGGAAAGAATTAGTGCTCACATTAGAATAAATAGTTTATAGAATAGATTAAGGTGGGATTTGCAGAAGTTTATTCTTCTCCATGTGACTTAATTATTGGTAAGAGTTTGTATTTCATCAATTTTATCAAAGAGATTGTATTAGGCATTGTTTAGATAACCAGATGTATTATGTACTGTATTGATGATACTGACAAGCAAACTGTCTTGTGGTTAAGCAAAGAGTCTTGGTCACCCTTATCTAAGCGCATATCTGGATTCTCTTGGGACAAATTTCTCGTATGGGGCAAATTTCGCCACTGCTGCTTCCACTATCAGACTCCCACATCTCATTTTACCACGAGCTGGATCTAGTCCCTTCTATCTTGACATTCAATACTTGCAGTTCCTGCAACTGAAATCCAGATCACAACTCATAAGGCAGCGAGGTAAAAGTACTCAAGAATGTCAATATCTTGGTCACTTCATTTAAGATGACTCCTACGTACTTTTAATAGGAAGGTGACCTGCTCTTTCACTTTCGTACTTGTAGGGGGAATATTTGCAAGTTTAATGCCCATGGAGGAGTACTTCTCCAAAGCTTTATACACATTCGACATTGGTCAGAATGATCTTGGGGATGAGGGAATCTTCAGAAACATGACTGTACAGGAACTAAATGCATCTGTTCCTGATATAATCACTGGTTTCTCAACTAATATTAAGGTAATGATTAGTATTATCAACCACTCTAAGAAAAGCTTGTTAATTTACCCCACAATTAGATTTCTTTTGCTGAAGGCCATGTGTTTGGTTTAAGTTTCTTAAAACACAAGCAACAATTGCAGTTGCTTCGATTCATATGTTGTATGATTGTTGATGATTGTGTATTTGTGAGGATGTAGAAAATATATGACTTGGGAGCAAGATCATTTTGGATCCACAATACGGGGCCAATTGGCTGTCTTCCTTACATTTTGGTAATATTCCCATCAGCTCAGAAAGATGAGGCTGGTTGTGCAAAGGCATGCAATGAAGTAGCTCAACATTTTAACCACAAGCTGAAGCAGGCCGTAGTTCAACTCAGGAAGGATCTTCCTTTGGCTGCATTCACTTATGTAGATGTGTATTCTGTCAAATACTCTCTTTTTAAGGAACCCCAAAAGTATGGTAAGTTGATATTTAGGCATTAAATTCTTCACAGCATTTTAACTTTCACGGATTCAAATCCCCTGATGAATCCTTTTACATCTTATTGTTGTGTTTATCATCTAAAACGTACTACTATTAGCGGGTGTAGAGATATAGAGTTAGCTTCTGAGAATCTGAGTAGGAAGTGAGCTAACCTCGCTTTTGAGTGATCACATATCATTACAAAGTCTGAACTGCCTACTTTTGAGATCCAATGTTAATCAAACATATTTAACAAAACAGAAAGAAATTGAAATTATTTATTCAGGTTTTCACTAGAAATAATCTATTGCTGGCAATTTTTGGCAGGATTTGAGCTCCCACTTGTTGCTTGTTGTGGCTATGGTGGCAAGTACAACTATGACAGTAGTGCACGATGTGGAACAACAATGTCACTCAATGGAAGCCAAATCTTTGTTGGTTCATGCAAAAACCCCTCAACTAGAGTGGTCTGGGATGGGATTCACTACACCGAGGCAGCTGCGAAATTTGTTTTTAATAAAATCTCAACTGGAGCATATTCAGATCCATCCCTGCCCTTGAAACAAGCATGTCACAGGAGTTGATCTAAAGAATTGGTGAAATAATAGATTACGTTTGAATCAAAGAAAATAAATTATCTCTCACAATAACATCCAAGTTGATTAGCTCCAATATCGGAGTTGTAGTTTCATGTCTAAAATTCTGGACAAGCTAGTGTATCTACCAATACATCATTTCTTTTTTCTTTTTTATTTAATAATTAACAATTAAAATTATGGTAACCTGAAGAACTGGTCATCAGGTTACCCATTTAGAATATGACACGTGACATTATTATTATTTTTATTTTACAACATATGAACATTTATTACAAACATTTCAAACAAATGTCTTTATGTTTGTAAAAACGTAGTAAAAGATGTAAATATATTCTCAATACAAAAGTCACCACTCAATTACAAAACCGAGAACTATATTACATGAATGAGAACGAATGGTCTATTTGGATATAATTTGTAAATTTACCATCTCGACAACACATTCGTCTTCAGTTTTGTAAAATGGGTCATAAATCTGTAAATTTGGTCAAGACCTCGTAATTACAACATATGGACATATATTACAAAAGTTTTAACCAAATGTCATTGTTTTTGTAAAAACATTGTAAAAGATGTAATTATTTTCTAGATATAAAAAACACCACCCAATTACAAAATCGAGAACCATATTACGTGAATGAGAACAAATGGTCTATTTGGTCTAAATTTGAAAATTTATCATCTCGACAACACAGTCGTCATTAATTTTGTAAAATGGGTTATAAATCTGTAAATTTGGTCAATACCTCATAATTACAACATATGGACATTTATTACAAAAGTTTTAACCAAATGTCCTTGTTTTCGTAAAAACGTTGTAAAAGATGTGATTATTTTCTAGATACAAAAAACACCACCCAATTACAAAATCGAGAACCATATTATACGTGAATGAGAACAAATGGTCTATTTTGTCCAAATTTGAAAATTTATCATCTCGACAACACATTGGTCATTAATTTTGTAAAATGGGTTATAAATCTGTAAATTTGATCAAGACCTCATAATTACAACATATAGACGTTTATTACAAAAGTTTTAACCAAATGTCATTGTTTTTGTAAAAACGTTGTAAAAGATGTAATTATTTTCTAAATACAAAAAGCACCACCTAATTACAAAACCGAGAATCATATTACGTGAATGAGGACAAATAGCCTATTTGGTTCAAATCTGAAAATTTACCATCTCGACAACACATTACCGAACCCAACTTCGATTCCCTTGATTCAATCGAAACCAATGAGAAACACAAGATTGATAGCGTTGTAACATCAAGATTTGGGTTTTACATGCTCTGTTCGATTGAAACTTGATAAACAAAATGGATTCTCTCTCTCCCTCGTCTCTCCATGCAAACTGGAATGCCTTTTTCTATCTGTCGTCGTCTTCTTCTTTATACTTGCGACCCTATTTTTTATTTATTTATTAAGTTGAAAGTGACCAGGTAAACAAGTATTCATTTTAGAATATTTACAGCCATTAAACATATTAACGATCCAACAGTTACAAATATTCATAAAAGTCACATGCAGTACGTATGGCATACCTACCAGTATTGTAAAATTTTCCCTAAAATTCAGGCTTATGTCTTAGCAGCCCAATGCCAGTAAATTATATGTTTACTTTCTGCTCTAGATTGAGAGTGCCTGATTTTGGTAATCAGAGCCTCAGAGGGATCCATTTGGTGGAAAAAGGCCGAAAAAACTTGAAAATTAATTCACAATCTCTGAAGAGAGAGTTCACTGTAAACTGAGAGGTAAGTAATGGAAGCCATAAGTTTGAGCCTGAAAATTGAAATTATCGAAGTAGGATGAGACATTGACTAATGTTCTGTGGCTGCAGTAGTCCGGTGATAGTCGTCCACACGTGGTCGGCGAAGGTTTGACCAAATGAACCCTGTTCTACAAACACATGCAGCTTGATTAGTTCTCATCGCCATCGGCATCCTTTGGTATTTCTCCACCATGGAGTACTCTTGTAACGTCATCATTTCTCTGTTCTGCGATCCCTGCCTTGGCTCTGAAAGACTGCGAGTTTCCAGCCATCTTCAACTTCGGAGACTCGAATTCAGATACTGGTGGACTGTCTGCTGCATCTCTTCTACCACTAACTACACCTTATAGAGAGACTTATTTCGTATGCCATCCGGAAGATTCTCTGATGGAAGACTCATTATCGATTTCCTCGGTATGTTTTTCTTATCTGCAATACATATTAACATGTATATAGCTAAGTTGTATCATATGCAAAGGCAACATGCTATTCAAACATAAATGATTGTACAAGGAAATAGTGCTTTTTCTCTGAGTTTGAATTATCAAACCTTCTTACACAAAGTGGTAGGCCTGAGATGGTTTCTACACACTCATTTCTTGATGATTTTACACTTATGTACTGTATTGATGAGGCTATATATCATGTGGTTCAGCAAAGAGTCTTGGTCACTCTTATCTAAGCGCATATCTGGATTCTGTCGGCATAAATTTCTCGCACGGTGCAAATTTCGCCACTGCTGCTTCCACTATCAGACTCCCAGATAATTTTATGCCGTCAGCCGGTGGATATAGTCCTTTCTATCTTGATATTCAATATATGCAGTTACTGCAACTAAAGTCCAGATCACAACTCATGAGGCAGCGAGGTAAAGTAGTTGTGAAGAATATATTACCGGTTGAAAGTTTGGAGAAAGCAAGAAAATAAAGAGAGAAAAATGACTTGTATTGTTGTAGTAAGACTGATACTAAAGGTACTGAAACGTGAAGCATAGATTGAAACAGACAGAAAACCCTAGACGTTTCAATCCTCGATGAACTGACAGACAAAATAAGAAGAACATCAGATTTTTAACGCTGTGTAAAAACCTCAAAATAGAGGAAAAAACCACAACATAGCACAAGCTCAGAAAACAAACTCAACTAGATGAATTTGTGAAGAGTCTTACAACTTCTTTGTAAACCCTTTACTATTATAAACTCCTATGTCTAGGCAGAACATCTTCTTCTCCTTTCTTCAATGATCTTCTCTCGACACACAAGAGAGTCACAATTACACACACAACAAGTCCAACTCAACAAGGAACAATTGAACTTGTATATTTAGATGAGCAGCAGAATAAAATAATTTTCTCTCAAACGCCAAGCGTGCAAAGATCGACTCTTTCATCTGTCATACGTCTCTTTTATACAGCAACAAGAACCTCACGCTAGCAACCCTAATCCATGTCTCTAGAAGGAATTTACATCAGAGTTAAAGACTTTGTAATAATAAAAAGATATTTATCTATTTACACCATAAAAGAATATCCTTTATGAAATAGGATTTCTTTCTTTCCTTCACACTGCTAGCATAGGAGACCTATTCAAAATAGATCTTCTTTCCTTTATTTGATTCCACAACCATATCACATATTGAGATCCTAACCAAGTTAGGACTCAATTACTCCCACACGGAAAAATCACCTGCAAATAACTCATTTTAATTATAATAACATCTAACAATCAAGCATAAGGAAGAGTTATATTAAGAACACATGTATGCATATCACAATTAAGATCAATGGCATAAGATCTTATTGCATGACTAATACGATATGATAATTCAAATTAAGATCATAACCTAATCAAAATAGGTTTCTTTCCTTTCAACTAAAGATCAACTAATCGTATAATCAACATGAAAATTCTAAAGACTTAGGATTCACATCTTCTGCAATACATTAGCTCGATATGATCATGAAACAATTTCTCAATTAATAATGACACAGAAGCATGTGAGCTATTATCAAAGATGCCATAAGTAATAGCTTTAACCACTTAGCACGTATTCTAGTTTTGGTATAGGGATGCCAACCAAAGTTCATACCAATAGATACATGTACGAAAATAAGAACAGTAGCTATATATACCAAGTACTAGAGCACCACATGGTGTGTAATTATACTTATACCCTTAACACCGGTCACATCACTGAGATGAATCTACTTTCACCGGGAAAGGTGACCGGCTTTTACTTTTGTAAGGGGAATATTTGCAAGTTTAATGCCCAAGGAGGAGTACGTACTTCTCCAAAGCTTTATGCACATTCGACATTGGCCAGAATGATCTCAACAAGGAAATTTTTGGGTTGTGGGTTTAAGTTGTGGTCATTGATACTTGATTGTTATGATATTAAGGAATTTGAGGATCTGTTTGTGATTGCTTCAATGTTTAAGGTTTTTGGGCCTAGAAATATTAAACAAAGGAGGAAGCTTTTTAAGATCTATGAAAAGGGTGGTCTTTAATATTGGAAAATTAGGTTCCCCGGAACAAAATTGACAGGTATTGAAGTTATTGATGAATCAAACTAAGATAACAACGTCACTAGAATCACTAGGTGAACTCTACTTCAGTAATACAAATGCCTTGCTGTTCGTAGCAAGATCGAGTTAGTAAGAGCTCAGAAGTGCTAAGGGTAACAAATTTGTTACAAGAACATTAACATTTTATCTCCTGCTCTCCAAAGTTTGCTATTCTCGGTTTAGTTAATTGTGGGTTGAAATTACGGAACGTATTACATGAAAGTGGTTTTTGTACATATGCAGCTGTGGCGCTTGTGGCTATGAGCTGAACCTGAGCTCTAACAACCGGAACACGTCTTTGATTGGATCTAACAAGTACGAGAAATCTATAAAGAGAGGGATCATATCGTTCTTTTACATTGATGAGAGCAGATTTAGTCAGGTTGATGAACTCCAAGTAAACCTCATTTCTCCAGGCGTTCGTGGGGTTTGTTCAGCCGGAGAACTAAACTTCTTTGTCGCAAGTGCGGTGACCATATAGGAAATGCTTACGATGATTATAGTGTTCTTCGGCTTCTTACCCACTCGTATCAGATGGATCATCAGATTGTTCATCCTCAGGCCGTCAAATTACCAAATGCAGAAAATATGATGTCAGAATTCGCTCTTTTCAGCTTTTCAATTCTGAAGATCGTGGACCTTCGTTTTTAGATTGACATCCTTGAGCAACACTATTTTGTATTTCCCTCGTGCTAAAGAAGTATCTGCAGCAACAGCAACACTATTTATTTCTGCAACAATCTGTGTAAGGGTGTTCTCTGTTTTGCTTGTATCTGTTTTCTACTTGCCCCTGTTTATTTAGAAATTTGTATATAACAATTTTCAGTATTGAAAGAGTTAACGGTGTGGAATTTGATGTGATTTGAATGATCGAGTAAAGTTATAGCTTCATTGGCCTCTTAATTAGTTGGTTTCTACCTAATATCTGCACTTTTATTTTACCAATGACCTTGAGCAATACTAGGCATCTTGAACTAGCTAGCAGCTGAGTGCTAGTTTTCTTTCTCGTATCTTTGAGCTCTAGCTCAAGTGGCTAATGAAATTGGGGATTTCGGATGAAAAGTTGTAGATCATAGTTTAGTTTCTGTATATAGTTATTGAATCATTGTTCGTATTCTTAAATGTATTACCTGCATGAAACATTGTTCTATGACTTCTATCTACTTCACACTCTCTCACACAGTTTTTTTGTTTGTTATTTATTTATTTTTCCTGATAAAAGAAATTGGAATATAATTGCTTCCGGCCTTCAGCTGATACAAGGTTGTCATGATTCGAGCTGCTTTTTGTGTTGTGAAAAAACACTTATCTGTTCAGACTAAGTGTGTTTAGAAATTTGGGAGTTGTTATCAGGTCGAATTCCGGAGAGCTTGTGGATTGTGTTTCCAATGTGACTAAGTGTGGATCATCTGCAATGGCAGAAGCAAATGCACTGCTTCTTGGAGTGGATACGGCCTTAAATCTGGGATTAGGGAAGGTATGTCTCCGATCAGATTCTCTAGAAGTCATTAACAACATCAAAGCTTCATCTAACTACATGGCTTGGAGGTTATTCCCAATCGTTGAAGAAATTAGAAAGAGAAGTCAGAATTTTGGTTCAATTACTTGGGAATGGATTCCCCGTGAAGCGAATCAAGCTGCTTATGTAGTGGCTTCGCTTGCCAAGTCGAGGTTGGGTCTTCACCGATGGGCTTCAATGCCACCACCCTCTTTAGCTTCTGTTCTTCGTAATGACGGCTTGCCTTGTCCTCCGGCACCGGTCATGGGAGTGATTTAGTTCGTCACTCTGTTTTTTTGCTGTTGTTGTTCTATCTCCTGCTAGGTATCTAGTTGATAGAGCACAATGTATATTTACTTGTTATTGGGCCTTCGGCTCTTTGTGTCTTGGCCTACTTCAATGGATTATTCATAACCAAAAAAAAAAAACAAATCTGTTCAGAGACCAGAGTTACCGGAAACACTCGTCTTACCGGCGACCCGCGTTCCGGAACGCACGAACCCAATCGCGGGGCGTTCGCGATCCCGATCGCCGTGTTGAACGATGCCGATTTGAGATGGAAATGTCTTTGCCTAGCGCCCATAAAGTGTTTGTTTTAATGCCTAATTGAGGATTTGTGTGCAAAATTCAGAAAGAGCAGATGGATAATTAGGAGGAGGAGATCAGGAGTTGCGGGTGATTGATTATAACGTGAAGGTGGAGGTTATTGATTTGTTTGAAATGTGATCTTCAATTCTTTGATGTCGGTGTTTGTGTGAAGATCCACATAATCAAGACATAATCATCTCAATATAAACTGATCTTTATCTAGAAAATAATTAAAACTTAAATAAATACAGTTTTTCTTATTATTTTATCTATTAATTTACTTGATTTTCCTTCATGAGCTATGTGGTTGATCCAGTTTACCAATAAGGGATATTTTGGTACCTAAATTTATGGTATGAGTTTCGATTTATTATGTTTCTATAATCTTATTTTTATATTAATTTGTTTAAATTAAAATTAGCTAATATATCCTAGCGTACCGCGTACCCGTGCCGAAACGTTCCGCGTTTCTGGCAACGTTGGTTCAGACTTCAAACGTCTTGGTCATCTTGTTGCCTCCATTTTCAACTTGGTTGTATATGCGTTTCGACCCCAACAATACGACGATGACTTAAATAAATTCCTCCGAGAAGTACAATTGAAGTAAATTGCACGTTTCATTACACTATATACAACAAACACAACTAAGTTCTCATCTGCATCTTTTGGTCTTTCTCCAATCTTGACCATGGAGTACTCTCCTAGAGTTGTTATTTCTCTGTTTTGCTCCTATATGCTTATATTGCTTACTACCAGTAGTACTGTGACCACTACATTGGCTTTGAAAGACTGCGAGTTTCCGGCCATCTTCAACTTCGGAGACTCGAATTCAGATACTGGTGGACTGGCTGCAGCCTTTCTACCATTACCCGCACCTTATGGAGAGACCTATTTTCATATGTCAGCCGGAAGATACTCTGATGGAAGACTCATAATCGACTTCCTGGGTGTGTTTCTCTTACCTTCATTTAAATCAACATGTATAGGTTATATCATATGCAAAGATTTAGAGAGAGTTCTTTCTGATCGACAATTTAAACATATATGATTGTAGAAGGCTATAGTATTCTTTTTCTCAAGGTCGAATTATCAAACTTTGTATACAAAGTTGTAGGCCCGAGATGGTTTATACACACTCATTTCTTGATGATTCTGCACTGCACTTTATGTGTAAACATAATGAGGAGAGAAAGTGTCGGTGGGATACATCAGTGGATATGGTTGAAGAGTTTATTCACAACTCCTTGCACAAAAAGGCTCTTCCCATATTATGGGCAATTAGAAATAATTAGTGCTCACGTTAGAATAAATAGTTTATAGAATAGATTAAGGTACGTGGGATCTGCAGAAGTTTATTCTTCTCCATGTGACTCAATTTTGGTAAGAGTTTGTATTTCATCATTTCATCTGTTTTATCAAAGAGATTGTATTAGGCATTGTTTAGATACCCAGATGTATTATGTACTGTATTGATGATACTGACAAGCAAACTGTCTTGTGGTTCAGCGAAGAGTCTTGGTCACCCTTATCTAAGCGCATATCTGGATTCTCTTGGGACAAATTTCTCGTATGGGGCAAATTTCGCCACTGCTGCTTCCACTATCAGACTCCCACATCTCATTTTACCACAAGCTGGATTTAGTCCCTTCTATCTTGATATTCAATACTCGCAGTTCCTGCAACTAAAATCCAGATCACAACTCATAAGGCAACGAGGTAGAAGTGCCGAAGAATGTCAATTTCTTGGTCACTTCATTTAAGATGACTCCTACTTTTAATACGAAGGTGACCTGCTCTTTTACTTTCGTACTTGTAGGGGGAATATTTGCAAGTTTAATGCCCATGGAGGAGTACTTCTCCAAAGCTTTATACACATTCGACATTGGTCAGAATGATCTTGGGGAGGCAATACTCTCTCGTAACATGCCTATACAGGAAGTAAATGCATCTGTTCCTGATATAATCACTGGTTTCTCAACTAATATCAAGGTAATGATTAGTATTATCAACCACCTCTCTAAGAAAAGCTTGTCAATTTACCCCACAAAATTGATTTCTTTTGCTGAAGGCCATGTGTTTGGTTTAAGTTTCTTAAAAGACAAGCAACAATTGCAGTTGATTCGATTCATATGTTGTAATGATTGTTGATGATTGTAGAAAATATATGACTTGGGAGCAAGATCATTTTGGATCCACAATACGGGGCCAATTGGCTGTCTTGCTTACATTTTGGTAAGATTCCCATCAGCTCAGAAAGATGAGGCTGGTTGTGCAAAGGCTTACAATGAAGTAGCTCAACATCTTAACCACAAGCTGAAGCAGGCCGTAGTTCAACTCAGGAAGGAGCTTCCTTTGGCTGCATTCACTTATGTAGATGTGTATTCTGTCAAGTACTCTCTTTTCAAGGAACCTGCAAAGTTTGGTAAGTTGGTATTTAAGCAATTAAATATTCATAGAATTTTAACTTTCACGGATTCAAATCCCCTGATGAATCCTTTTACGTACATCTTATTGTTGTGTTTATCATCTAAAACGTGTACTACTATTAGCGGGTGTAGAGATATAGAGTTAGCTTCTGAGAATCTGAGTAGGAAGTGATCTAACCTCGCTTTTGAGTGATCACATATCATCACAAAGTCTGAACCGCCTACTTTCGAGATCCAATGTTAATCAAACATATTTAACAAAACAGAAAGAAATCGAAATTATTTATTTTCAGGTTTTCACTAGAAATAATCTATTGCTGGCAAATTTTGGCAGGATTTGAGCTCCCACTTGTTGCTTGTTGTGGCTATGGTGGCGAATACAACAGTAGTGCAGGATGTGGAACAACAATCTCAATCAATGGAAGCCAAATCTTTGTTGGTTCATGCAAAACCCCCTCAACTAGAGTGGTCTGGGATGGGATTCACTACACCGACGCAGCTGCGAAATTTGTTTTTAATAAAATCTCAACCGGAGCATATTCAGATCCATCCCTGTCCTTGAAGCAAGCATGTCACAGGAGTTGATCGAAAGAAGAACTTGGTGAAATAATGGACTTTCTTGTTTAGATTACGTTTGAATCAAAGAAAATAAATTATCTCTCACAATAACATCAAAGTTGATTAGCTCCAATATCGGAGTTGTAGTTTCATGTCTAAAAAGAAAATAAATTATATCTCACAATAAAATCAAAGTTGATTAGCTCCAATATCGGAGTTTTACTTTCTACCGGTGGAGCTACATACCATTATTGTAAGACTAAATAGTTACAATTATATATAATTATAATGATCTGGCCCTCCTTTCATGTAATAATATGCCACGTAATAATAACTAATTTGATATTTTGGATTATAATCTCATTCCTCTTTGCATCTTGCCATATTTAACATCATAATTGATTAGTTATTAATTAATCATTTTACATGCATGTAAACTTTCAATATATAATCATTTACATGTACATAAATGAAACTATACATTAACAAAAACAATAAGTTCAATTTTAATTAACACATAATTTTAACAGACAATTTAAACTTTTATATATTTTTTTTTGTATTTTATATCTCGACCCCCCTAGATTTACATTTCTGGCTTCGCCCCTAGTTTCATGTCTAAAATTCAGGCTTATGTCTTAGCAGCCCAATGCCAGTACATTATATGTTTACTTATTGAAATTATTTCTTTTATTGGCTAACTCAAAATTAGAGTTGCTTACACATTTTCTGCTCTAGATTGAGAGTGCCTGATTTTGGTAATCAGAGCCTCAGAGGGATCCATTTGGTGGAAAAACCCAAAAAGGCCGAAAAAACTTGGAAATTAATTCACAATCTCTGAAGAGAGAGTTCATTGTAAACTGAGAGGTAAGTAATGGAAGCCATAACTTTGAGCCTGAAAATTGAAATTATTGAAGTAAGATGAGACATTGACTAATGTTATGTGGCTGCAGTAGTCCGGTGATAGTCGTCCACACGTGGTTGGCGAAAGTTTGACCAAATGAACACTGTTCTACAAACACCGAAAATTATACAGCGCACCCGTCATCTCCACCGTCGATTTTGATGCATGGACAAGTCTCTGTTAGCAAGCGAGTGAGGGGGAGAGAGCCCCATAACCTCCTCTCCTCTCCTAAATCCACAGTATCCAAAGCCTTTCTCTCTCTTCCACTTTTCTGATCATTTGGAACCGATTCACCGGACAAGAAAGGGAGCATGTGGTGATCCACAACGCCAAGCCGAAGCCACAAGACCAGAACAAGGCGATCAAGTTGTCCGAAGTTGGCTAGAACAAAAAGGCGGCTCCAGCGGTGAGCGTATCTCGGCGGACGTGAGGCATGCGATTTAGGAGGTGTGGCTGGAGAAGAAGATGGATACTCACCGTGAAAAAAAAAACCAGAAAAGAGATATTAAGGATTCGAGAAATTTTGAGAAATAACCAACTTTTGGTCCTCAAGATGGTTTTTAACCATCTTTTTTCATTTAGTTGAAAAATAATAATTTTACATAATAAAAGGTCTACAATACCCTTTATACCCTAAACCCTATATATATAACCTATGTAATACAATTCTTTTATTTTTGATGATACAATTGTGAAAAGTGAAAACAGTGTAATCAAGATCATTGTCTCTTTAGTGATTGCATAAATTAGAAGATCAAACTACAAGTAAGCAACAGTACGTCCATATATAATTAGCTGTCAAATTAAGATATTGAAAGCTAGTTATAATCCAGCCAATATTGTTCATTGTTCACATTGAGTTTGGCTGTAAATCAGCGTAATATTAAACAACTTTTCTTGTACATCTTATGATCAGATTAAGCTCTTATATGATAAAACATTGGACTCGATCAAATTGACACGATTAAGACCTTAAATATGAAAACTCTTGTCCCTAAGGGGGGGTGTATTGTATATGAAATTAGTGGAAGTTTTAAAGAAATCTATAGAATTTAAAAGTCTAGGTGTATTCAATATAGACTTTTAAAAATCAATCAAAGTCTGGGTGTATTCAACTTGATTTTAAAAAAATCATTATGAATTCCATCAAAGTTCATAGGTATTCAATTAAGACTTTTTAAAATGAATAAAAGTTCAGATGTATTCAAATATCATTCATACTTATGGAATTAATAACTCATGGATAATTGTGGACTTTGTAATATAATTACAC
>NC_020492.1:18806464-18829355 GCF_000184155.1 Fragaria vesca subsp. vesca | reverse complement strand
ATATTAGAACCACATGATCATATATTATTATATTTGCGTACATGAATTAAACTTGTGAACATCTAATGTCCCACTTTAGAACATGTGTCTTTGGTTTACGTACAAGTATGCGTGTTGTTAAATTAATATAATCTTTTTCGTTACCTATGTTTATGTATTTCAATCAAATATTACAACTATATATATCGAAATTAGATAGATGAGCACTAAACTTATAATCGGTGTTATTATGTGTTTGTTATTGCATCTTTATTTTTTTTCTTTCCTGTAACTCTGTAAGTATTGAGAAATCTACAGAAGTCATTCATATGAAATTTGTAGATTTCAGAAATCAGTGAAAGTCTGTGATTAAAAATTGATGGTTTTAAGAAATCAGTGAAAGTCTATGAACTTTTCAAAGAGTCTGTAGACTTTTCAAAAAGTCAGTTGATTAAAATAAGTCTGTATGAATCCAAATACAATACACCCCCCTAAATTAAACCCTAAATCTCAAACCTTGAAAGGGTTGGAGCTTTATTTAACCACAAAATATTATCAAATAAAACTAAAAATATTATAAATATACATACCTTGAACACACAACGATTCTTTGATTGTGTACCAAATCAGTCGGATAGCACTTAGGTTTGACTATATGAGAAGTCTGGTGGAACTCGTAGAAGTAGAACGAACGGATAACAAGAATTTCTGTTTTTTTTTCTTTTTCTTTTATTGAGGTGAATAGAAAAAAGTATTAAAAATAGTTATTTTGTATAAAGGGTATAGTAGACCTTTTATCATGCAAAATGGTTATTTTTCAACTATATGAAAAAAGATTGTTAAAAATCATCTTGAGGACCAAAAGTTGGTTATTTCTCAAAATTTCTCTAAGGATTCGGGCACCGTTCAAGGAAACAAAGACATATAATTGAACAAGAAGAGAAGAGGAGAGAAACCCTACCCACCGCTGTTACAGTCGCCGTCGGAGCTCGCCAGAAATTGAAGAACACAGTGAAGCACCCTTGAATTCGATCTCCATTGAATTGAGTTGCATGTGTGATATATGGACTGGGTTTTGTAGATAGAGTAGAAGAAGAGAAAAAGTTTGGTGGCGGTCTTGTCATCTGGGGTGGCCGGAATCTAACGGAGTGCGGCAGAGAAGATGGCTGCGGCGGAGAGAGAGAGGAGGAGGAGAGAGAAACGGGTCAACGCCCGAAATAGGCTTTTGACCGATGTCAACAGTCTCTTCTCTTTTATATGGAAATGGATTGCCAAGATTAAAAGGTGGAAAAGAATCAACGGCCCAGATTTTAAAACGCTATTTCCTAGTTTCAAAAAATTCTCTCGAAACTTCGATAAATCGTAAAAAATAGCTTAATGCTCCGAAAATTAATCCAAATACAACGGTGAACTCGTGTCGTTGCGTACTTCGACACCAAGGCCTTAAAAGAATAATATAACATTTCAAAAAAAACTCGATGGGGGCCTAACATATACAAAACTGGGTGAATTTTTTAGGCCTGGGACTTTGGATCTGAGAACTGGTGTGAACCGGTGGAACCGCACCGGAAACTAACCGTTCGATTCGATTCTGAAAAAAAAAATATATATATATATATTTTTCAAAAACCGGACTGTTTTGTGCTTCACGGTTCCAGTTCCGGTTCTTCAATTTGCTAAACTTTTAGGACCATTAGAACCGATATATATATATATATATATATATATGCAACTATATAAAAGAAAAAACCCTAGCTACTCTCTATATAAACCGATATATATATTATAAAGAGAGAAAACCCTATATAAAGAGAGAAAACCCTACCTCGCCTCCTCCCCTCTCAATTCCCATCGTCCTCAGTTGAACTCATTCACTCATCTGTCCTAAATCTCAATCCCAACTCATTCCTCACCCATGAGTTCAGAATTATCTCAATCAACTGATTCGGAGAAAGAAGAGCAAGCACCCCAACGTTCCAATGCGAAGGAGAAATCTGCTGCGAAGAGGAAAAGGGCTGAGAAGAAGACCAAGTCTACAACGTCTTCAAATCACACGAAGCTGCGATCATGGGTGTAGATGCATTTTACTAAGGAAGAGCACCCTCTCACTGAGATTGTGGATGGAAAGGAGGAGGTGGTTGGACACACCACAAGAGCACAACGCAAGTATTGCAATACTCATCTTGCTGCTAATTCGAGTGCTAATGGTACTAGCTCTTTGATGAAACACATAGAGCAGTCTTGTAAGGGTTATCCTGGGAGGGATGATGAAGAAAAGGGGCAGACTCATTTGAGTAAAGATGGTCAAGATGATTCTAGTGCAGTAGGTTTTAGGCATTGGAGTAAGGATGCATGTGTTGAAGCTACTACTGTGATGATAGTGATGGATGAGCTTCCCTTTAGTGCCATAGAAAGACCAGGTTTCAAATACTTTTGTAGTGTGGCTGTTCCTAAGTGGAAACCACTTCCATGTAGGAAGGTGATAGTGAAGAATTTTTTAGCTATGTATGCTTCCAAGAAGGAAGAGTTGAAGATGGAATTAGGACATCATTGTGTATGTCTGACCACTGATACATGGACATCTGTGCAGAACATAAATTATATGGTCTTAACTGCACATTTCATTGATAATGGGTGGAAAATGCATAAGAGGATTTTGAATTTTTGTGTGATTCCAAACCACCAAGGAGTCACTATTGGGAAAATACTCGAGTCTTGTTTGAAAACCTGGAACATAGAGAGGGTTCTAACTATTTCTGTCGATAATGCTTCAGCGAATAAAGTAGCCATTGACTACATTAAAAAAAGAATGATCAATTGGGAGAAGGCATAGCTTTTCGGAGGGAAGTATTTGCATGTCAAATGTTTGGCTCACATAGTTAACATAATTGTGGGGTCTGGACTCAACTTACTGGATAAGTCTGTGGCTTCCATTAGGAATGCAGTGAAATATGTAAGGAGTTCATCTGCTAGATTAGATGAATTCAAGGCATATGTTGAAAAAGAAGATGTTGACTGTAAGAAGATATGTGTCATGGATGTGCCAACAAGGTGGAACTCGACATACATTATGTTGGACACTGCATTAAAGCTTAGAAAAGCATTTGACAGTCTTGCTGAGGATGAGTACTCCAAGTATAAGGGTTATTTTAATGAAGAGGAGGAACCTGAGGATGAGGAAGGTGAAGAACAAGATTATGTTGTTGTGCAAACGAATTCTAAGAAGAGGGTAGGGCCTCCAACAGAAGCTGATTGGAACAATGCAAGTGTTTTTGTGAAGTTTCTTGGAGTTTTTCATCAAACAACCTTGAGAGTGAGTGCTACAAACCACCCGGCTTCACCAAAAGCATTTCATGACATAATTGGCATCAACGTTGAGATTGACGAACTGCTCAAGCAATAATTGAAGTCTGATGAAACTGGGGCTGATAAGGTTCTAAAGGAAATGGCACAGAAGATGAGGGCTAAGTATAACAAATACTTTGGAAACTTTGATGACATTAACCAACTTTTTTTGGTTGCATTAGTGTTGGATCCAAGGTATAAACTAAAGAACTTTGAGAGAGTTTGCAAAACAATGCTGAAGTTTGATAATCTGGAGGTGATGAGGAGATCTGATCAAGTTAAAACACTTTTGGTGAATCTAACAGACTTGTATGCTTCCTCTATTGGATATTTAAGCTCACAGAAAAGCAAAAGTTCAAATGAAGTTGGTTCAGGTAGCAGCAGCGGTCGTGACTCTCAAAAAGTATGTGAAAAAGTGGCAGACATGTTAGCCGATTGGGAGAAAGTCCTTGAAGATGATGAGTCTGTGGTGGTGAGTAATGAGGTCGACAGATATCTTTTGGATCCCATAGAAAAGCCACCAACAGATAAGAAGAAAGAAGAATTCCAACTTTTGCTTTGGTGGAAGCTAAATGGATCTAAATACCCTAAATTGGCAGCTGTAGCTAAAGATGTTCTTGCAATTCAAGTTAGTACTGTGGCTAGTGAGTCAAGCTTCAGCACAGGAAAGAGAGTTATTGATCCACATAGGAGTTCATTAACTCCGAAATCAGTTGAAGCTCTCATTTGCCTTCAAAATTGGCTGAAAAGTGACAACATCACTAACTTGGCTTATGTGCCTACTCCTGAAGAAATGGCTTGGTTAGAAGCAGTTGAAGAAGGTGTGCTATGTTTTTTTTTCTTTACATTACAGATTCTGTTAATAATTGTGTATTTGTGTTGGTTAGTTCTCTATCATTATGCATCTGTCTAATTTTCAGAACAAGAAAAAGAAGACCAAGAGAAGAAGAACAAGGAACAAGAAGCTTCTGTAGTTGCTGCTTCAAAGTCTTCTAAAATTGCCAAATCCTCATCAGCTGTGGATGTGTCTAAAGCATCTAATAAAAGCTTTGGTTTGTTTTTATTCTTTTTCTACTTTGCTTTTGATATCATGTTGGATTTTTGGAATATGGTATACATGCAAGTTTTGTCTTTATTAGTGCTAACCAAATCATGGACTATTGTAGGAGGTAAAACAAAGGCTCATGAAGTGGCTGCTGAGAAGAAATGAAGAGCAAAACTATATATTTAAGGTATTTTCTTGAGATATGTTTTGATGATCAAGTGTTTGGCTCACATAGTTCATTCAGTTTCATTGACCTAGTGTTTTGTGCAGAAAACTAGCTTGAATTGAAATCTGTTGAAACTAGACTACATGGAGGCGATGGAGCTGGGAAATCTAGAGTAAACATGATGAAGTCTATTGTTTTTGTGTTCAATGATTCAATCTAGACTTTTTTTTATTTATCTTTTGCATTGGAATTTAGAACTTTGCTTAATTGGGACTGTTTGAAGCCTACGTACCAACTTGTTTGTTTGGATTCAGAAATCAGAACTTTATTTGGGATGTTTGAAGTTTGAAACTTTAGAGTTTGAAGTTTGAACACTGAAGAATTCTGGAACTTTATATTTGAGATTACAGAAAATTTTCAGAACCGTAAAAACCGGGAACCGGCCTGTTTTTTGCCGGTTCCGGCAACAAAATGTCCTAAAACTGGACCGGTTTTTCTTTTCCGGTTCCGATTTCGGTTCCAGCAAAAAATACAGTTTTTGTAACCGTTCCCAGGCCTAGAATTTTTTTCAGTAGACCTATTTAATCACTATGTCTACATCGGACGGTGAAATTTTTATTTTCATTTATTTATCAATTTATGACCTAAGATCACCACGTGCCTACTAACCCTACTAAAGCGGTATAATTTGTTTAGTAGGTCATACGCAAGTGTATATCATTGTGAACCAACTATACAAAAGAGGCAAAATTTTCAAAAATCTTGTGAAATAAGATGTGGCCGGAATAGTGAAATACAAATAGGGTTAAAAAATCACAAACTTTTGGTAGTGTTTACTTCCCAATAAATGCAGTCAATTCTAAATATGCATAGGCACTCCTAAGGGGAGCCTAACTACCGGAGGGTCAATTTAACAAATTTTCATGCGTTTCTAAATCACATATATACGAGTTTTAAATTCGAAAACGGGCAAAAATAAAGTCTCACATGAAGCCAGTCAACCGCGTTTCGTGTAAAAATGAGGTTGAAATAAGAGTTGACAGGTTCGATGGGGGTACGTATTCGAAACTGGGTGGATTTTTTTTAGTAGACCTATTTAATCACCATGTCTACATTAGACGGTGAAATTTTTATTTTCACATATTTATGACCTCGGATCGCCACGAGTCTATTAAAGCGGTATAACTTGTTTACTAGGTTATATGACTTGTACATCATTGTGAACCAATTATACTGAAGAGACAAAAAATTTAAAAATCTGGTGAAATAGGATGTGACTGGAATAGTGAAATACATATAAGGTTAAAAAAATCATAAACTTTCGGTAACGTTTGCTTCCCGATAAAAGCAGTCAACTTTAAATACGCTTAGGCGCTCCTAAAGAGAGCCTAACTACCAGAGGGTCAATTTAACAATTTTTTTTCATGAGTTCCTAAATCTCATGTATACGAGTTTTAGGTTTAAAAATGGAAAAAATAGGGTTCCGCACGATGTCAGTCAACCGCGTTTCGTGTATAAAATGAAGTTGAATTTAAGTTGACCGGTTTGATGGGGGGTCTAACGAATCCGAAACATGGTGGATTTTTTTCAGTAGACCTATTTAATCACCATGTCTACATCAGACGGTGGAATTTTTATTTTCACATATTTATGACATCGGATCGTCACGTGCCTACTAAAGTGGTATAACTTGTTTAGTAAGTTATATGCAAGTGTACATCATTGTGAACCAACTATACAGAAGAAGCAAAATTTTAAAAAATCTTGTGAAATAGGATGTGATTGGAATAGTGAAATATGGATAGGGTTGAAAATTCACAAACTTTCTGTAACGTTTGCTTCCCGATAAAAACAGTCAACGCTAAATACGCTTAGGTGCTCCTAAAGAGAGCCTAACCACCAGAGGGTCAATTTAACAATTTTTTTCATGGGTTCCTAAATCTTATGTATATGAGTTTTAGGTTCGAAAACGGAAAAAAGTACGGTTCCACATGATGTCAGTCAACCATGTTTCGTGTATAAAATGAAGTTGAATTTAGGTTGATCGGTTCGATGGGGGGTCTAACGAATCTGAAACAGGGTGGAATTTTTTCAGTACACCTATTTAATCATCATGTCTACATCGAACGGTGAAATTTTTATTTTCACATATTTATCACCTCGAATCGCCATGTGCCTACTAAAGCGGTATAACTTGTTTAGTAAGTTATACAAATGTACATCATTGTGAACATTCCGCTCGGTGACTCCTTCTGTCAATGGCCATTATGTATAGTCAATCTTTTTGTCTCTCGGGACTCAATCGAGTCATTCTTGTGTGTACTTGTCATTCGTAATGGCCAAGGGTGAGGCTCTTTCGATTACAAAAGAGTAGAAAGAAGCCCCAAATTTAAAAGTTCAGCCCGAGTATCTTTTACCTATCTAAGCACATAGCCAACTAGAAAACTCATCCACTTGTCAAGTGTAATACTCACTCGTAAATGATTAGTGTCAGAATTTTTCACTGATCAGGTGTGATCAATCTCATCTGTGTAAGAATTGGGAATTCATCTTCCAACTTTTCTCGAAATGGGGGTTATGGAAAAGAATAAGAAAAAAACTAAAGGAGAAATTTGTCCAATAGCTATACAGAAGAAGCAAAATTTCAGAAAATCTTGTGAAATAGAATGTGATCAAAATAGTGAATTATGGATAGGGTTGAAAATTCACAAACTTTCAGTAACGTTTGCTTCAGGATAAAAACAGTCAACTCTAAATACGCTTAGGCGCTCCTAAGAAGAGCCTAACCACCGGAGGGTCAATTTAACAATTTTTTTTCATGGGTTCCTAAATCTCATGTATACGAGTTTTAAGTTAAAAAAGGGGAAATATAGGGTTTTGCACGATGTCGGTCAACCGCGTTTCGTGTAAAAAATGAAGTTGAATTTAGGTTGATTGATTCGATGGGGGGTCTAACGAATCCGAAATAGGATGAATTTTTTTCAGTAGACCTATTTAATCACCATGTCTACATCAGACGGTGAAATATTTATTTTCACATGTTTATGACCTCTGATCGCCACGTGCCTACTAAATCAACATAATTTGTTTAGTAAGTTATTTGCAAGTACACATTATTGTGAACCAACTATACAAAAGAAGCAATATTTTCGAAAATCATGTGAAATAGGATGTGCCCGAAATAGATAAATACGACTAAAGTTGAAAAATCACATATTTTCGATAATGTTTAGACGTCGATTGAGACGGTCAATCCTATTAATACTTATGTTTCCTATTTACACTTAAACCCAAAAAGTCTAAACCCTAAACCCCAAATTTAAAACCAAACACCTACATAAACAGAAACAAAACCTAGTTCGGCCTAATTGAGGGAGACGTCTGCTGTGTACGCAGTACCTCATGTACTGCTCTTGTTTTTGGATGACGTCAACCGAGATTGATGTGGTGAAATTATGACTTTTTACTCTTGATATGAAGCAAGCGCCAAGCGCGTCTCGTGAGTGTAAATCTACATCCCACCGAATACACCATCGAAGGACATAAAAAAAGATTAAGAGAGTTTTTTTTTTTTTGGGTCTAATGGTTTAAGAGAGAGTAATGGTTTGGATTTAGGGTTCATATAATATCCTTTCTCTGCTATTCCGCAGAGAGAAGCTACTGCCCTTCTGCCGATTTCTGTATTTTTCGACACCGTTTTGGGTCGATTGAGGCAAGGTTTTCATATACTCTTCGAGCTCTACCCATTGGTATCAATACATGTTGGATTCGATTGGATTTTAACAAGTTCATGTTTTTCTGGGTTTCTGGATTTCGGCTTTGGCTTGGTTTGTGATTCCGATGACTTTTCCGGTAATTTTGGGAAGGTTATCTAGTAAAGGACGACTTAGTTCTCCATCTCGAAGGTCATGGAGGGTGACGGCAGAAGAAGGTTATCCCAATTCCGGATCTGTCCTAGATGATTATCTCTCTCCAAATGATTTCTGTTTGGATCCTTTCTGATTTTTCTCTCAATAATACAAGATCGGGTATTACCCAATTCAAGCTTCAAGAAAATAATCTCAGCAATCAAGTTACCCACCTCGATTCAGTTGGATTGCGATGAAAAAGTTACTAGAGGTCACGCAGCTCACACGCTAACGGGGATAACGGAGACTGACAGAGAGTTAACTTGCACGGGCCAATTACAGCTTGACACGTACTCCCGACAATTAAAATATTCAATGTACTGCATACATTCCAGAACTCACCCTAATTGAGATCAACAAACACAGATCCATGTGTTTGGATTTAACAATAATAATAACAATAAGGATAATAATAAAATAGCATCATTATCCCCTTTTTTTTCTTTCAATTTTTTGGAAAGCGCTAGACTACGCCGTGATACAGTACGTCATTAGTGAGTCCTGACACGTGGCATTACTTCAGCCACAGATTTCAAATCTGAAAGGTATATAGATAAATTTATCGATTAACACTGTTAACAATAAAATATGTTCAACCGTTAAATTTCAAATCACAAAAAAATACCCCACCCAATGACTAGTTTGACTCTCTCTCCTCCCTCTTCTCTCTCAAAAGACCCTTCAAGTCAAGCCGGTGGCAGGGACGCTACTAGCCTGCACGGCCGCCTTCAAATCAAACCCCCTGCCAGGCAGCGAAGACGACATCGTCACAGCCGCAGCGAGTCGAGCCGAGTTCGGTCGGAGCGGGCGGCCCGGCGAGAAAGCGAACTCGGCGTCGGTGTAGGAAGAACCGGCGGAGGGGGAGGAGGCGCACGAGGACACCAGCCTGGCCGTGACCGGTGGTTTGGGGATATTTGAAGGAGTTTATGGACATGTGAAGCTGCACCAGATTGTGTTTCCTTTCAAGATCTTGTACACTTTTTACTTGAGCTGATAGGAAACTAAATCTTGTCAGGGAGGGATATAACGATGCCGAGTTAATGATCACCCCTCTGCCCAAAACATAAACACCTATCTTTCTCAAATCAATCTGATCGAATCAAACACCCCTGTGCTCAATCTCTGCGATTCTTGATCCTTATTCAAACTCAGAAGCTCTCTCTCACTTCTCAACACCATGGCCAGTGTCTTGGTGTTCCCTTTGACCTCAGTCAACACCTTAACCTCCTTGTCCGTGGCTTTCCAAAAGAGCTCCCTGTGCACCCCGGCGAAGTTGAAGCCGGAGGAGCCATTTTTGGCAGTCTTTTTCACGCCGTCGGCGATTAACGGAATCACCAAGGCGGTGCCGCTAATCGTCTTTCCATGAACTTTCTGACCATGGTGGTGAGGTTGGGTCCGGGGAGGGCATGGATTTGACGACGGCGCATGAGGAGAGGCGGGGTGGTTGGGCTTGAACTCGACGGAGGAGGAGGGGTTGGACAGGTTGGAGATGGTGGAGAAGCAATGGTCTATCTACCTCTGTTTTTTCTCTTTTGTTTTTTCTCAGATTCATGGTGACGGTGATGAACTGAAGATGAGAGGACATGCAGTTGGATGGATTGCCTTCACCTTGTGTGGGTATTGAATCTCTCACAGTAAAATCTAGTAATTACATACATGTCCTTCCATTAACAGTTCTGTCAGGTACCGTGCAACGAACGTAGCCTAGCTTTTGCCCAATTTTTTTTCCTTTTCGATGAAGTCTTCTCCTTCGAATTGATGTCTTCTCCTCTGAATTGAATGCCGCCTTCCCAATTTTAACCTCAAATCCCTTCCCAAGCCCAAAACCAAATCCAGCTCTCTTTCCCATCCTCCATCGACCGCCAAAAACCACCTCTGTAAATTCGCCGCCTCATTCTCCGACCACCACGACCACCTCCGTCTCTACGACACCAATTCCTTCTCTCTCCATCGCCGTCCAATCGATCGCCACCAATGCCATCGTCTCTCCTCTTCAGGTCTGTAATGGATTAGCTGGAAAGAGGGTCACTACAAACCACAATTGCATAAACAGCGCGTGCCAAGCACTCCCGTTAAATTTTCCGGGTGCGCGCGCTGAATAGGCTCTCATCGCCATCGGCGTCCTTTGGTATTTCTCCACCATGGAGTACTCTTGTAACGTCATCATTTCTCTGTTCTGCTTCTATATGCTTATATTGCTTGCTACCAGTAGTAGTGCTGTGATCCCTGCCTTGGCTCTGAAAGACTGCGAGTTTCCAGCCATCTTCAACTTTGGAGACTCAAATTCAGATACTGGTGGACTGTCTGCTGCATCTCTTCTACCACTAACGACACCTTTTGGAGAGAGTTATTTCCGTATGCCATCCGGAAGATTCTCTGATGGAAGACTCATTATCGATTTCCTTGGTTTGTTTTTCTTACCCGCAATACATATTAACATGTAGAGCTATGTTGTATCATGTTACATTTACAATTCTATATATTGTACAAGGAAATAGTCTCAGAGTTTGAATTATCAAAGTTCTTATACAATGTGGTAGACCTGAGATGGTTTCTAGACACTCATTTCTTGATGATTTTACACTTGTGTACTGTATTGATGAGGCTATATATCATGTGGTTCAGCAAAGAGTCTTGGTCACCCTTATCTAAGCGCATATCTGGATTCTGTTGGCACAAATTTCTCGCACGGTGCTAATTTCGCCACTGCTGCTTCCACTATCAGACTCCCAGATAAAGTTATGCCGCCAGTGGGTGGATATAGTCCTTTCTATCTTGATATTCAATATATGCAGTTCCTGCAATTAAAGTCCAGATCACAACTCATAAGGCAGCGAGGTAAAGTAGTGAGAAGAATATATTACCGGTCACATCACTGAGATGAATCCCACTTTCACTAGGAAAGGTGACCGGCTTTTACTTTTGTAGGGGGAATATTTGCAAGTTTAATGCCCAAGGAGAAGTACTTCTCCAAAGCTTTATACACATTCGACATTGGCCAGAATGATCTCAACAAGGAAATTTTTGGTGACATGAATATAGAGGAAGTAAATGCAGCTATTCCTGATATAATCACTGGTTTCTTAACTAATATTAAGGTAACCATTAGCATTTACCAACCACTCCTTTAGGAAAAGCTTGTCAATTTACCCCCAAACCATGTGTTTGATTCAAGTATTTATAAGGACAAGCAACAATATAGTTAGTTAATTACGCGTAGGTTTGAAGTTGATTGATCCATATGTTGTAGTGATTGCTGTACATATTGAATATGTGATGATGTAGAAAATATATGATTTGGGAGCAAGATCATTATGGATCCATAATACAGGGCCGATTGGCTATCTGACTTACATTGTGGCAAACTTCCCATCAGCTGAGAAAGATGACGTCGGCTGTCTAAAGGCTTACAATGAAGTAGCTCAATATTTTAACCAGGAGCTGAAGCAGGCCGTAGTTCAACTCAGGAAGGATCTTCCTTTGGCTGCATTTACTTATGTAATCGTGTATTCTGTCAAGTACTCTCTTTACAAGGAACCTGAAAAGTATGGTAAGTTGATGCTTAAGCATTATAAATCCTGGTAACATTTTCAATTTCATGGATTCAGATGCCCTGATGAATTCTTTACGCTGCTTTTCATCTAAAACTACTAGTACTGACTGTAGCACAATAGAGTCACTTGTTAGTTAGCTTCTGAGTACGAAATGCAAACTAAACTCGCTTCTGAGTGATCATATATTATCAGAGTTTGATCTGCCTTCTTTTAAGATCCGTTGTTAGTAAATCCTTTTTGTTAAACATAATGAATCCAATATCATTTATTTTAAAAACTGCTGGTATATTATTTTTTTTTTTTTTTGGCAGGATTTGAGCTCCCACTGGTTGCTTGCTGTGGCTATGGTGGCAAGTACAACTATAACAGTAGTGCAGGATGTGGAACAACAATCACAGTCAATGGAAGCCAAATCTTTGTGGGTTCATGCAAAAACCCTTCAACTAGAGTGAACTGGGATGGTGCTCATTACACCGAGGCAGCTGCCAAGTTTATTTTTGATAAAGTTTCAACTGGAGCATACTCAGATCCACCTTTGCCGTTGAAACAAGCATGTCACAGGAGTTTGATCTAAAGAAAAAACTTGGTGAAATAATGAGCTCTCGTTTGACAAAAATAAACATTTTGACATGTTTATCATGTGAGGCAGCAAATGGCTGGTATGTAATGATCTTCTTAGCATGAGTTCTCAACTTCTCATCAATGAAGTTAGAGCAACTCCAACTATATAGTAAAAAAAAATGGTCAAATTTGAAATTTGACGGTTCACGTGGATTTGAAGATAAAACCCCACTCCACCATGATGTTAAACTTTGATAATATTTTATTGTTTTTTTTTATCTTTATCCTAATTCTTTTGTTTTTCTCTTTCCCTCTGTTGAACCCTCTACTCTCATTCTCTTTCTTCTCTTTCACAAGCAGAAGTTCCCTTCTTCCTAAATCCAACCCAGGCACCCCTCTCCTAAAATCACCTCCCCGTTTTTCTTCCTCTCATCATTTTACAAATTTCAATCTTGGAAAACCATCTCAATTGGACTACTCAACTCAAAAAAAAAAAAACAAAAAAAAAAAGTGGTGGGTTTTGAGAGTTAAGAATTTGTTAGTGATTGATGGGTTTCAATTCGAATTTTGTTGATCTAGAAGTGGGTTTTGATTAATCTGGGATTTCAATGTTCTTGGTTAATCTGGGACTGAGATGTGAGATCGATGTGTGAGATAGGTAGAAGATAGAAACGAGAAGTAGAAGAAGGAAAGAAGGGAGAGAGAGGAGTGAGAAACTAATAAAATAAGAAATGACAGTTTGAGTCGGCTGTGTCAAAGTCAAGTTTGACACAGAAATAGTCAAATCCACGTGTGTATGGCTAATTGATTGGAGGAGAGCTTCTCTTATTGTTGGAGTTGCTCTTATTATTAATTTAGAAATGTATTTCTATTTATAATTCCGGATAACAAATAAACAAATTTGGGTTTTGTCTGCTTTACAGAGCTTTTTTGAGCAGTGGTTGTTTATGAAGGTCTTTATTAACCCTCAAGCTTGATATGTAAGATTACCGTGATGATTGATGAACAAAGCTTGATTTCATTTTCCTAAAAAATAAAAGGAGGTTTATGAGTTATTAGTCTACAGTTTAGCGAGCTGTTAGTTTCCTTTCATTTTAACTAGTTTGATTAAGTTGGAGACTCATTTCTCACAAAAAAAAGAAGCAAAACAAGAAAAATAATCCTTCAAAACAAAGAGAATAATCTATCTATTTTGATTATAGGTTCACTTGTGATGACAAATGAGCTGGAAATATGTAATTAATGAGGGTGCTACCCAAATGCGAGTCAATGATCTTATTTGCCCTCTATACGGAAAGCAGTGGATTGATGATTGACATTGCCCTTTTGACTTAAAAAAGAAAAGAAAAAGGAAATGATCCTTCACTATCTTGGATCATCCTTATGTGGTTCTAGAGTTATGCACAATGGAATTCTGCAGCGCTCATCTGAAAGACTTTCTAAAATGAAAAATCCAAGATCTTCGTCGTCGATTATCTCTACAGGTTGAGTGGGATCTTTTGATTCATATTTGGCCTTCATTATCATCTTATATTCTCTTGGATCTACCCCGACAATGCGATAAACTCGGTCCTCAAGTTCCTGATATGTAATGTCCTCTGAAACAAGTATACCTTTTGTTTTGCCACCAATGTATCCGGCATTAGTCCACATCCCGTTGTAGTTAACCAACAGTCTAAGTTTGGTCAGTTGGCAGCTGAAAATGAATCCACATTAACAGTTAACACGAAGTATTCAATTTATAAATCTAACAAAAGTTTAACATACCTATTTGAAAAATTGGAAAAGAAAAAAAAACATAATCATGAACAAGACATACTAATTAAATCTTGGTCGGTTTACCGAAATTAAGCATCAAGAAAGAAAGGTGTTCATTTCTTGCCTTTGGTATCTAAAATGTAAACTCCTCACGGGTATTCGACTCCTAACTTAACAGACGAACAATAGTGATGTATGCTTTGTAACCGATAGAGAAGATAAGAAATTAAAGCCACCAACCTGGCTCCTCTGTTAAACATGGCTGCATGTCTAAGGGTAGGCATCAACTTCTCCACTTTTTCTCTATTGCTCAAACAAACATCTTCATGTTCTCCAAATGACTCCAGAGTTCCATTCCGCACCACAGATACTCTGTTTCGTTTTTGAAGAATTTGGGAGAGTTCATCCAAGCACCATGTTGAAGAAGTGAAGTTGGGTGAAAAAATGACGAGACAAATCCTTGCTTCGTTAATTGCTTTCACAAGTTCTGAGGGAATGGATTTTCCTCTTTCAAGATGTATGTCATCTCTATACGTGGAAATTCCGTAGTCAACCAAGGCATTGTATAGATGGCTGAAAAAATTCGAGCGGGTATCCTTTCCTCTGAAACTTATAAAGACATCACACTTCTTTTTTTGATGAGAAGAGGAAGAAGAAGAAGAATATCGTGTGGAGCCAATCTTATTAACCGCCAATTGTGAAGGTGAGTGAAAGGGCAATCCAGGATGCAATTTTTGCCATACATCTTTGACAATATCTTTGATCAGATCTGATTCACACCTATATAGAAGACCATAGACTTAGAAGAGAATAACCATGTATATGATATGTTGGTTTATAATTGAAGAATTTGGCTTATCTACTTAGATTCATATTGCTCGGATTTGCTTGGATAACAATTAAAGGCTTCTAAATCATCCTTACTCATCCATACAAAACTGTTGTAGTCATTGGATTGAGTAAGGATGATTCGGAAACCTTAGATAGATTGTTATCTAAGCAAATCCAAGCAGAGAAGCCGAGAAAAAGAAGAAAGAGAGTAATTCATACCGGCCCTTTGAATTCCAGCCAGAGAGATTTGCCACTTCAGTAAGAGCAGCTTTCCACCTTATCACCTTCTCTGGTTCATCCTTATATTTGTCTTCAAATATCTTAAACTGTGCTGCAAGTCTCCCTGTTTGGTTTCGTACATCGGAGGGATCAACACCGTAGAAAATTGGCATCACATCCAGCTTGTGTTTGAGAATACATGCAAGTTCTTCTAAACACCACGTCGAGTTTGCATACTTTTCTGACAAGAGAACGACAGAAACTCTTGAATCGCAAACGGCTGTAGAAATTTCTGAACCACGTTTAAGTTCTGGGTCATCCTTGAAAGCATGTATTCCTCTTTCGACTAATGCAGTAAGTAACTGGTCTGGGAATTTGCTGGAACCCCTAAAACTCAGAACGACGTCACGACAAGACGGAGATGCTTCTGGTCTGTCCATTGCCGCGCGCGGAAGCTACACCTTCTATGATCTCAAAAGCTTTGCAAATTCTTGGGTTTCCTGCATCATAATAAAAGAAATTATTTTCATTTTCATTCTTGTCGATCTTTTATTCTACAAATCCAAAAGCATGTGTATGTGTTCAGTTCATTCATTATGCGAACATGCAAAGGGAAGAAGGCAAATTAATCAAATTAAAACAAGAATATATATACAAAATTTCAAAAATTGAAAGAAGCCCTAAATGTAATCCCCCGCAGACAATTAAGAGGCTACCTATAGGCTTTGGTTGCCGCCGGCGGGCGGCGGCCTTCTATTTCTCTTCTCAAACCTGTTTATGCAGTTCCTTTGGATATCTGATAAGCAACGTACTACTTATTTCATCATGTAGGCTTCCCGGTATTCTTTCCAAGACTGCTCGAAATATACTGTTGAAGTTTGCATACACGTACAATATTATTAATTTCTGTATATACCAGGGAAGGAAGGAGGGGTTTTTTTTTGCAGGTGGTAGACAGCAGGTTACTCAGTTTAGCTTATATATATAGATAAACCTTACGTCAAGCAAGGGAAGTTCTGGGAACCCTCCTTTGATTTGGTTGATCTCCTCTCAAGTTCTACGCATGCATTTTCTTAAACCCTTTGGACTTTATTACTTTTATTCAATTAAATGATTTTTCAGTATTATACTACGTACTATACTAACCTTAATTTATACATGGCGCACTTCGCGTCTAGAATATGTCATAGATGAGACTGCAAAACTAAATAATTCACGTAAATAATTAGCAAAATCATGAAATATATTTCACGAAACTAAATAAACAGAAGTTTTATATGCATCATGCTTAGCTTACTTAACTTATCTTGTCTGGACGGCCGCCAACTAGTCCTTGATTTCCTGCAACATGCTTAATTTTTATTTTTTTTTTTATTATGGCTAATGTTCAAAATCAGACCTATATACTGGATGTTATTCAGGTTCAATTATTGAGAAATGCTGACTAAGAAGTTTTAGTGTTTTACTAATTAATATTATTACAAAAAATATAAAAATAATACAAAGAGCTTGTAAGACCCGGCACCGGTTCTTCCCTCGCCTACCATTATTTTTGTTTAGTCCTTATTCAATGTATAGTTTAATGTAGTCTACATAGCTAGGGTTAAGATGTGATATGGTCACTAACTTCATGGCTAAATCATATAGCACAAGATCTGTCAAAACAAAATCATGTAGCATAAAATTTGTCAATCATTTAGATATACATGTATATGTTGCTTTTTAAATGGTAATATGTGTGTTTAATTTGTATGAGTTGCCTGTTTTGCTATTAGTAAAAAATAAAAATAAATAAAAAGAAGATGCCAACGAGGTTTGGCTCAGTTGGCAAGAGCGGGTTTGTGGTGGAGACCCCATTCAAGTTCGATTCCCACTACCAACAAGCAACAGGCTTCGTTGCACTACCAGGACAAGCACTTTAGCCGACGAAAATTTTTCGTCGGCCTGTTAGCTTAATTCGTCGGCTAAGATCTTAGTCGACGAGCCATTGTCAGCTAAGATTTCGTCGGGAAAAGGTCATCTGTGATGACTTTAGCCGACGAAAAAAAAAATTTCGTCGGCTATAGTCCCGCAGTTTAGCCGACGAAAAATATGTCGTCGGTTTTTTTCCTAGACTTTAGTCGACGAAACAATTAAGATACTCGTCGGCTAAAGTCTGTAATAAAAAAATTTTTCCCAGACTATAGCCGACGAAATATAGTATGTTTCGTCGGCTAAACCTTATAAAAAATTAAAAAAAAAAAACTATAGCCGACGAAATATAGTCTGTTTCGTCGGCTAAACCTTATAAAAAAATTAAAAGAATAACTATAGCCGACGAAATATAGTCTGTTTCGTTGGCTAAACCTTATAAAAAATTTTAAAAAATAACTATAGCCGACGAAATATAGTCTGTTTCGTCGGCTAAACCTTATAAAAAAATTTAAAAATACTATAGCCGACGACTAAACCTTTAAATATCGTCGGCTAAAGTTGCCGGTTTTTGAAAAAAAAAACTGCAGAAACTTTCGGCCACCTCCAATCACCACCAAAATTTGACAGAATCTTCCTCTCAACATTTTGAACAACTTTCTAGAAGAAGTCGAAGCTCAATTCTAAGCCTAAATAGGTCAATTGAATCAAAATATAAAAATCCCCAATTTTAAACCCTAAAAACTTCAAATCTTCGATTCTCTTCACACACACCGAATCGAGCTACCAAATTCTAGGGAAATGTAGTACTAATCAAACTCAACTTATCTATATATAGAACTCACCAAATGGTGACCTGAGGAAGGAGAAATTTGATCGACACCGAATCCGAACCGGCGGAGTTTTGGAGCTCGATTTATCTCTCACAACGGCGCCACTCGATGCACCACCTGTCCAGCAATGAAGTAGAGACGACGGCGAAGCTTTTGGGACAAGTGTGGCGGTCTCCGGTGGCTTGACGGCGGAGCTAGGCCGAGAAGAAAATCTGGCAGGCGAAATAGACTTCTTACCATCCACCTTCGGTAAAACTCCTATATAAAGAACTTTAGCCGACGAAATTCTTTATTTTCGTCAGCTAAACACTTTTGAAACTTTTGAAAATTTTGAAAATTTTGGTTGACCGCCAAAAAATTTTGAAAATTTTTCGACTTTAGCCAACGACTTTTCATATATTTTCGTTGGCTAAAGTCCTTTGAAAATTTTCCTCCAAATTTGGTTTACCGCCCAAAAATTTTTGACCTTAGCCGACGACTTTTTTAATATCTCGTCGGCTAAAGTCTATAAATTCACGAAAACGCTCATATCTCCCTCTATATTACGTAGTTTGGTCAAACCATCCACACGAAAAACTTTCACGTAGATGAGACGCAACCGCCTATATAAAAATTTTGAGACATTTGCCTTCCGACGATAGGGCTCCCCATAAGGAATAATAACGGTAAATAGGGTTGACCGCTACTATCGGCACCGAAACTTTACCCGATTTACGTGATTTTTGAACCATAGCCGTATTTCACCATTCTGAACACATCTTATTTCACGAGATTTTTGATAATTTTGCTTCCTATATAGAGTTGGTTCACAAAGTTGTATAACCTACTAAACAAGTTATACAACATTAGTAGACACGTTGTGATTCCGATGACTAAAATTCACAAACCAAAATTCGACCGTCAGATATGATCATTATGACGAAAGATGTCTATGGTAAAAAATTCAACTGGATCCGACAATGTTAAGGACTTGATCGAAACGGGTAACCCTAATCCATCGTCACTTATCACACGAAAACGCTCATATCTCCCTCTATATTACGTGGTTTGGTCAAACCTTCCACACAAAAAACTCTACACGTAGATGAGACGCAACTGCCCATATAAAAATTTGAGACATTTACCTTCTGACGATAGGGCTCCCCATAGGGAATAATAACGGTAAATAGTAGACACGTTGTGATTCCGATGACTAAAATTTACAAACCAAAATTCGACCGTCCGATATGATCATTATGACGAAAGATGTCTATGGTAAAAAATTCAACTGGATTCGACAACGTTAAGGGCTCGATCGAAACGGTCAACTCTAATCGGAAATAAGAAAACTGCATTTTGAAGCCCTAAACGGACTCGGATGGCCAAAAAGGCCCATACATCATGGCATTAGCCATGAGTTTGACTCGTAGGGCCGTTACGCTTCCGGAAAGGTATCACAATAGTCAATCGGACACCAAAAACCAAATCTGCAGCATGGTAAATAATAAGGGTAAATTGCATTGACCGCAACTATTGGCACCGAGACTTTACCAGAATACCGTGATTTTTCAACTGTAGACGTATTTCACCATTCTGGTCATATCTTATTTCACGACTTTTTTGCGTTTGAAGGTTCTACGTATAGTTTTTTTTTCCCAGATGAGTTGTTGTCCAGATCTGCAAATATAAGGCACTTTAGCCGACGAAATTATATTGTTCGTCGGCTAAACTTTTAAAAATTTCGTCGGCTAAAGTTCACATACTATAGCCGACGAAAAAAATTATTCAGACGACGAAATTTTAATTTCGTCGGCTAAAGTTGACCATAGCCGACCAAAATTTTTAATTAGACTTTAGCCGACGAAAAAATAATTCGTCGGCCTGGTTTTTTTATTTTCGTCGGCTAAAGTTTTTCTTCTGGTAGTGTTGGTTCGCGATCTGTAAATTCTTCTATGGAAATCCATATCTGGAGGCTGGTGTGACAGGTACGTGTCTACTGTCAGTCGTTCAGGGTTGAGGTTGCAGGTTTGCCCTCACGATGGTGATGTAGCGTAATCAAGCTCTCACACCTCTCACCTAAATTTTTTCTGTAAACAAAAAAAAAAAAAGTAAAAACACAAACCACATACTAGCTTCACTGTTCCACAGATTCTCGGTCATCTAACTGATCTAAGTAGTTTTTTCAACATGGTTGGACCTCGATTAATATTTAAACAACAAAGACTTGGACAATACTAACTATAAAGGCATTAAACTGTAAAAACAAGGACAACTTGGTTCCCGATCATGATCTCCATCTCCACTATGGACGACTATCCTGCTAGAGTTGCTATTTCTCTGTTCTGCTCCTATATACTTCTGTTGCGAATTACCTGTAGTACTGTAAGCCCTGCCTTGGCTTTGGAAGACTGCGAGTTTCCAGCCATCTTCAACTTCGGAGACTCAAATTCAGATACTGGTGGATTGGCAGCATCCTTCTACCCCCCATCTACACCTTTTGGAGAGACCTATTTCCATATGCCGGTCGGAAGATTCTCAGATGGAAGACTCATAGTCGATTTCCTCGGTATGTTTCTTCTGTTACCTTCATTGCAAGTTCTTAATTAAAACATTGAAGATGTATATATTATTTTCCAGTAAATTATATCAAACGCAAAGTTTCAGAGAGAGCTCTTCCCTAGTTGACAATTCAAACATACATGACTGTAGAAGATAATATTCCAAATTTGTCTTCTGTGATGAATTATCAAACTAGCTTCTTACACAAAGAGGTGGACCCGAGTTGGTTTTTAACACTCATTTCTTTGTGACTTTGCACTGCAATTTTTGTGTAAACTATAATGAGGAGACGAATGTCATGGTGCATATTTTTTTGGTTCAGCTAAGAGTCTAAGTCGCCCTTATCTAAGCGCATACCTGGATTCCCTGGGGACCAATTTCTCTCATGGTGCAAATTTTGCTACTTGGGCTTCCACTATCAGACTCCCACATCTCATTTTACCACTAGCCGATGGATATAGTCCCTTCTACCTTGATATTCAATATCTGCAGTTCCTGCAACTAAAATCCAGATCACAACTCATAAGGCAGCGAGGTAAAGTACTCCCAGATTTTGACATCTGTGAAGCGTATTACTTGTCACTTCATTAAGAAGATTCCCGCTTCTACTAGGAATGTGACACACATTTACTTTTAGGGGGAATATATGCAAGTTTAATGCCCGAGGAGGAGTACTTCTCCAAAGCTTTGTACACATTCGATATTGGTCAGAATGATCTTGGCGAGGGAATTTTCGGTAACAAGACTATACAGGAAGTCAGTGCATCTGTACCTGATATAATCCCTGGTTTCTCAGCAAATATTAAGGTAATCATTAGCATTTACCAACCATCCCTTTAAGAACAGCTAGCATACTTGTCACTAATAAATTCAACCCACAAAGCTAATTTCTTTCGCTGCTGCTTATGTTTGATTTTAAGTTTCTTTAAGAACAAACAACAACATAATCTCCTGTGGGGATAAAGTAGATTCGATCCTAATGGTTGTTGTTAGTTGTGAATTTGTGATGATGTAGAAAATATATGACTTGGGGGCAAGAACATTTTGGATCCACAATACGGGGCCGATTGGCTGTCTCCCTTACGTTTTGGTAAGATTCCCAGCAGCTGATAAAGATGAGGCTGGCTGTGCAAAGGCTTACAACGAAGTATGTCAACATTTTAACCAGGAGCTGAAGCAGGCCATAGTTCAACTCAGGAAGGATCTTCCCTTGGCTGCATTCACTTCTGTAGATGTGTATTCTGTCAAGTACTCTCTTTTCAAGGAACCCCAAAAGTATGGTAAGTCGATACTAATAATATCCTCAGAAAATTTTCAATTCCCATATTCAAATCCTTTGCTGATCGATATCTTTTATGTCTTGATATTGTGTTTATGTTCTAAAATTAGAAGTGTTTGGGTTCCTACAGCAAGAAGTAGCTATAGAATCGGGAAGATCTTTTATGTATCTACCACATCAGTTTGATTACCATCTAAAATTATTTATATTAATCAATCTCTGGCAATTTTTGGCAGGATTTGAGCTCCCACTTGTTTCTTGTTGTGGCTATGGTGGTAAGTATAATTATAACAGTAGTGCAGGATGTGGAACAACAATTACAGTCAATGGAAGCCAAATCTTTGTTGGTTCATGCGAAAACCCCTCAACTAGATTGAACTGGGATGGGATTCACTACACCGAGGCAGCTGCAAAATTTGTTTTTGATAAAATCTCAACTGGAGCATATTCAGATCCACCCCTGCCATTGAAACAAGCATGCCACAGTAGTCGAAACAAGAACTTGGAGAAAAATTAAAACGTCTTGTATAATCGGTAGTCACGACTCAGAACAAGCAAAGCCCAACACATACGATTTGGTATTATGTAGCATTTTAGGATATACTAGATGATGCCCGCGCGTTGCCGCGGTTTGCAATGACGGATATTCCCTACCGTAAATGCTTTTGTTTGGATCAATTTTGCTGTTGAATGTCTACAATGATGCTTTTTGCATGTAAACATAGGTATAGTGTTCTTCTAGCAATACTATTAAAGTTTCAATTTAAGAAAATGGTGAATGAGTTTATTTACCACATGACACCAATAATAATTCATTTATTATGGAAAGATTAAGCAAAACTGAAATGCATGAGAAACTGAACATAGATATAGTAATGTTACTAATATACATAATGTATTAAACAAAAGACAGTAGTACAATACATGTCCTCCATCAACAACTTTGCATCCCATGTATCAGAAT